>NC_053024.1:68461269-68667349 GCF_003073215.2 Triticum urartu | reverse complement strand
AAAATTGTTTGAATCACAAGTTTGTGATTAACTTACTAAAAAATGAGAATAGATGCGCTTATAGAGAAAATTCAACCTAAATTCCTAGTAAATTTCTATGAATTTCAGAGAAATTCACTATGAATTTAGGTTAAACTTTTCTCTATTAGGGCATCTATTTTCACTTCGAGAGGAGCTCAACAAGGCAGAGAGGGAAGGGCTTATAAACCGGTGTGAGCCCCCTTCGGTTGGCGAGGTGGGACTAAACTCTGCCCGCAACGAGGACCAACCCTTTAGTCCCGGTTTGTGACACAAACCGGGACTAATGGTCATGGGCCAGGGGCGAGGAACAAAATTATAAACTTTCTATTAGTGCCATTAGTTTTAGAAAGTTGAAAGTTGGCATGGGCCAGGGACTAATGGTCATGGTATTACGAGGGCCGAACCATAAGACATGAAAGCATTTCAAATGAACTCTGAAAAAGTTGAAAGTTGGGATGGTATCATATATAATTTCACCCACATAGCATGTGCATGTAGAAAACAGACAATGGTAGCATGTTCGTGTGTTACAAAGTTGGCATGGTATCATTATAATAGTTGCGGGAGAAAGTCTTCATTTTTTCTTCGCTTGTGTCATTTGCTTATTACGCCGTAACCATGGATAATCTTCATTATTTATCAGGATGCTTGGGTCAGCCTTGACATTGAAGGGAGGAATTTCATAAAACTTTTCATAATCTTCAGACATGTCTGTCTTGCCGTCCACTCCCAGGATGTCCTTTTTTCCTGAAAGAACTATGTGGCGCTTTGGCTCATCGTAAGATGTATTCTCTTCCTTATCTTTTCTTTTTCTCGGTTTGGTAGACATGTCCTTCACATAGATAACCTGTGCCACATCATTAGCTAGGATGAACGGTTCGTCAGTGTACCCAAGATTTTTCAGATCCACTGTTGTCATTCCGTACTGTGGGTCTACCTGTACCCCGCCGCCTAACAGATTGACCCATTTGCACTTAAACAAAGGGACCTTAAAATTAGGTCCGTAGTCAAGTTCCCATATGTCCACTATGTAACCATAATATGTGTCCTTTTCGCTCTCGATTGCTGCATCAAAGCGGACATCGCTGTTTTGGTTGGTGCTCTTTTGATCTTCGGTGGTCGTGTAAAATGTATTCCCATTTATCTCGTATCCTTTGTAAGTCAATACAGTCAAAGATGGTCCCCTGGACAACAAGTACAACTCATCACAAACAGTGTTGTCACCTCTGAGACGTGTTTCCAACTAACTGCTGAAAATCCTGATGTGTTCACATGTAATCCAGTCGTCGCACTGCTCCGGGTGTTTGGAGCGCAGACTGTTCTTGTGTTCATCGACATACGGGGTCACCAAGGTAGAGTTTTGTAGAACTGTGTAGTTTTCTTGAGATCAAGAATATCCGTCCCTGCATATTATTGAGTCTCTTCCAAGAGTGCCTTTTCCAGTCAGTCTCCCCTCGTACCGCGATTTAGGGAGACCTATCTTCTTAAGGCCAGGAATGAAGTCAACACAAAACCCGATAACATCCTATGTTTGATGGCCCATGGAGATGCTTCCTTCTGGCCTAGCGCGGTTACAGACATATTTCTTTAGGACTCCCATGAACCTCTCAAAGGGGAACATATTGTGTAGAAATACGGGCCCCAGGATGACAATCTCGTCGACTAGATGAACTAGGACGTGCGTCATGATATTGAAGAAGGATGGTGGGAACACCAGCTAGAAACTGACAAGACATTGCGCCACATCACTCCTTAGCCTTGGTACGATTTCTGGATCGATCACCTTCTGAGAGATTGCATTGAGGAATGCACATAGCTTCACAATGGCTAATCAGACGTTTTCTGGTAGAAGCCCCCTCAATGCAACCGGAAGCAGTTGCGTCATAATCACGTGGCAGTCATGAGACTTTAGGTTCTGAAACTTTTTCTCTGGCATATTTATTATTCCCTTTATATTCGACGAGAAGCCAGTCGTGACCTTCATACTGAGCAGGCATTCAAAGAAGATTTCTTTCTCTTCTTTCGTAAGAGCGTAGCTGGCAGGACCTTTATATTGCTTCGGAGGCTGCCGTCTTTTTCGTGCAAACGTTGCAGGTCCTCCCGTGCCTCAGGTGTATCTTTTGTCTTCCCATACATGCCCAAGAAGCCTAGCAGGTTCACGCAAAGGTTCTTCGTCATGTGCATCACGTCGATTGAGGAGCGGACCTCTAGGTCTTTTCAGTAGGGTAGGTCCCAAAATATAGATTTCTTCTTCCACATGGGTGCGTGTCCCTCAGCGTCATTCGGAACAGCTAGTCCACCGGGACCCTTTCCAAAGATTACGTAGTGTAAATCATTGACCATAGCAAGCACGTGATCACCGGTGCGCATGGCGGGCTTCTTCTGGTGATCTGCCTTGCCTTTGAAATGCTTGCCTTTCTTTCGACATTGATGGTTGGTTGGAAGAAATCGACGATGGCCCAGGTACACGTTCTTCCTGCATTTGTCCAGGTATATACTTTCAGTATCATTGGGCACATCGTCTGGTTCCTCTTGATCTTCACCAGCTCCCCCCGTTGTAGCATCACCGTATTCAGGGGGCACATAGTTGTCATCGTACCCTTCTTTTTCGCCGTCTTCCATCATAACCCATATTTCTCTGTGCCTCGTCCAAACATTATAGTGTGGCATGAAACCCTTGTAAAGCAGGTGGGAGTGAAGGATTTTCCGGTTAGAGTAAGACTTCGTATTCCCACATTGAGTGCATGGACAACACATAAAACCATTCTGCTTGTTTGCCTCAGCCGCATCGAGAAACTCATGCACGCCCTTAATGTACTCGCGGGTGTGTCTGTCACCGTACATCCATTGCCGGTTCATCTGCGTGCATTATATATAATTAAGTGTCCAAATTAATAGAAGTTCATCATCACATTAAAATCAAAGTGCATACATAGTTCTCATCTAACAACATATAGCTCTCCAGAGCATCTAATTAATTAAACCATACATTGAAACTATGTAAAACATTTCAATGCGAAAACAAATGCGATCATAATCGCAACCAAGGTAACAATTGATCCAACAGCATAATGATACCAAGCCTCGGTATGAATGGCATATTTTCTAATCTTTCTAATCTTCAAGCGCATTCATCCATCTTGATCTTGTGATCATCGACGACATCCGCAACATGCAACTCCAATATCATCTTCTCCTCCTCATTTTTTTATTTTTTCCTTCAACAAATTGTTTTTTTCTTCAACTAAATTTAACCTCTCGACAATAGGATCGGTTGGCATTTCCGATTCACATACATCCTATATAAATAAAATCTATGTCACGTTGGTCGGTATAATTTTCATAAACAATAAATGAACCAATAGTTATAAAGATAATATATATACCACATCCGAATCATAGACAGGACGAGGGCCGACGGGGGCGGATACCAAAACCATCGCACTATATAAGATGCAATAATAAAAGTAAGAAAATAATACAAGTATCTATGTAAACATACAAGTAAGAATATTTTTCCTTTCAGAAAGAAGATAAGAACAAGAGGCTCACCACGGTGGTGCCGGCGATGAGCTCGGCGCGGGTGATCGACGGTGGTGAAGACGGGGACGGGGCGTGACGGACCGCTAAACATAGACAAATATTATGGAAAATGGAGTTTGGAGGTCGAGCTTGGAGAGGAGAAAGCTTAAGTAGTGTGGCTCGGGCATTCCATCAAACACCTTGTGTGCACAGGAGGTGAGCTAGAGCACCACCAAGCCCTCTCCCCCTCACCCAGAGAAAAACAAAGCACTGGGGTGCTCTGCTCGCGAGCGAGGGGTATATATAGGCACCTCATTGGTCCCGGTTGGTGACATGAGCCGGGACTAAAGGGGAGCCTTTGGTCCCGATTCAAGCCACCAACCAGGACCAATGGTGGTGGGCCAGGAGCGAGGCCCATTGGTCCCGGTTCATCCCACCAATCGGGATCAAAAAGTCCAGATGAACCGGGACCAATGGCCCACGTGGCCCGGCCGCCCCTCTGGGCTCACGAACCGGGACCAATGTGGGCATTGGTCCCGGTTCTGGACTGAACCGGGACTAATGGGCTGACCCGGCTTGGACCAAAGCCCTGTTTTCTACTAGTGGATCCAGTCGCATTCGCAGTACTCCATACCGGCAGCAACAGATTGGTGGCTTCCCATCTTTGTGATGTGCATAAAACTCTCTTCTGCTTATAATTAACAAAATACGACAAAGCTTAATTAGTGTTTTTTATACGATGGCTAAGATGGATGGATACATGAACGGCTGAGATTGTTCGTCGCACAAAAATCGTAATCGCACCTGTAGCAGCGCTCTCGACATGTGATCTACCCGAGATTGGCTTAGATGCTGCGCTGATCCATAAACACGCGGCGACAAAGATTATGATTTGGAATTCCTGGTTAGATTTTTCCAAAGCAGGCGAGGAGAAGGCGACAGGTCCCAAAGACCCAAACGAAAAGACCAAGAACTCAAGCCTAGACCCGTTACCAGCCACTGCCTGGTTGATCCGAAGATCCACAGCCTTCGTCACTGCCAATTACGGAGAGAAAAATAGCGAGCAGAGGATGTTCAAAGCCGTGCAGCTCCTTCTCCGGGAGACGAGCAGAGTTCAAGGTTTCACAGCGTCAGGTTTCGTCAATGGCTTCTCCACGGCTCCCAACTCTCAGAGGTTTTTCTATGCTACATCATCTTTCCAGTCTCTCAATGCTGCTGGTATCGTACTCTCCGTTGTTGCGCACGGGACGTGGACTTCGAGTGTCTTATCAACTTCTGCGTCATGATGTGCTGCCGACGTGGGTACAGGTTAGCTGGTAAGGTGGCGCTCATCACCGGCGCCGCGAGCGGCATTGGCAAGGCGAAGGCCACGGAGTTCATCAGGAACGGCGCCAAGGTCATCATCGCCGACGTGCAGGACGACCTGGGCCGCTCGATCGCCGCGGAGCTCGGCCCGGACGCGGCCTACGTCCGGTGTGACGTCTCCGACGAGGTGCAGATCGCCGCGGCCGTGGACCTCGCCGTGGAGCGGCACGGACACCTGGACGTCCTCTACAGCAACGCCGGCATATCCGGGTCCGTGACGCAGACCGCTGTGGGCGCCCTCGACCTCGCCGACTTCGACCGCGTGATGGCGGTGAACGCCCGCTCGGCGGTCGCGTGCATCAAGCACGGCGCGCGCGTCATGGCGCCGCGCCGCCGCGGCAGCATCCTCTGCACGGCCAGCGTGATGGGCGTGCTCACCTTCGGCGCCCCGGCCCTCGCGTACGCCGTCTCGAAGGCCACCGTCATCGCCGCGGTGCGCGCGGCCGCGGGCCCGCTGGCGCGCGACGGCGTGCGGGTGAACGCCATCTCGCCGCACGCCCTCGCGACGCCGCTGACGCTGCGGTCGATGGCCGAGATGTGCCCCGGCATGGGCGAGGCGGAGCTGAGGCGGGTGGTGGAGACGGACTGGAGCGAGCTGGGCGGGGCCGTGCTGGAGGCGGAGGACGTGGCGAGGGCGGCGCTGTACCTGGCGTCGGACGAGGCCAAGTTCGTCACCGGGCACAACCTGCTCGTCGACGGCGGGTTCACCGCGCACAAGGCTGTCAGCATGCCGTCCGTGGCGCGTTGATCGTGGAGGGATCAGTGAGTGCCGTCGCTGATGACGTTGTGGTGTTCCACACCTCGATTTCCATCTGTTAAACAGTTATAAAAGAGCATCACCCTAATTTCAGTTCATCAACTAAACCTAAGTTCTTCGATAATTATATATCCACGTACAGCTACGAAAGGGTTTACGTAATCTTCCTAAATATACTTCTCTGCCCCCCTGATTTTCAGGTGGGTGGGGCCCCTTCCTCCTCCTTCCCGGCTTCCCCAATGATCATTAGCCACGTTGCTAATTACATAAAGTACGTAACTATCTCTACATAAGTGTAGCATTACTGTAAGTTCTTGCACCGATGATGCTCCATCTATCTATGAAGAAAATTACGTAAAGTAATGTAACCTCTCTAACCATAATTCTCTCTCCGCCTGATTTGAGCAATGCTACATATACGAAGAGCTACGTTCAGTTTTACGTGATTAGCCACTTGGCAATGTGTAATTGGAAGTAGGGGGAAGAGGGGCGTGGGCCTCTCAAACCTCTGACATTCAATCCTACTTATCCACGTTGGTTATTATATAAGGTATGTAACAACTTTTACGTAAGTGTAGGGGAGTCATACCCGTGGAACCGGGCGGTATTTGAAATTTGGGATTGGGCTCTCAAGTCATTTCATCAACTAAACTTAAGTTCTTACACACAGGGAGTCAGCCCCGTGGAGCTGGGCGGTTTGGGAGCGAGCTCTCCAGTAAATACCCCAAAACTATCGCTTTTATGCCAGTGTTGCTGAAACAATCACTTTATATTATACTTCCTCCTTCCCAAAATATGAGGCGCATATTCATTTTTTGTTTATCTTCATCGTACAAATTTGACTATAATTTTCACTTATATACGCTACAAAATTATTATAACAATATATGAAAGAGCAGAGGCATCAAAGTTGCTTCATCACGGCCGTCATGTTCTTCAAGATTGACAGAGTCGTCATGCCATCAAAGCCTCTCACGGGGCCATCCAATCTTAATCCATTCTCTTTTAACGGTGGTGCGCCTGAGAAAACAAGATAAAATACATAAACAAGCCATACTCTTAAGTGGGAAGTCATATACGTCTTTTCCTGCCCTTTTTTGTGAGGGAAACATCTCTCCATGCCGAAATGTCACCTTTTCGCACAACGAAACCCCGACCAGGCCGGCCCATCTCTCACTCTATAACACTCGGGCACTGTAGCAAGCGGGAGCGCGAGAGAATATAGCACGCTTGTTTTTTTTTAAATTGTTCATTCAAATCACGAATCAGTATAGAGTAGGTGACCCTTACAAACACACTGAAACGAAAAAACAAAGGACCATGAACACCTAGAGTACCCTAAAACAATCATAACACAAGAAGATCTTCGGAGCCTTGTGTCATCATCCCTGAATCTTGAGAGAAGACCCCTGCAGGAGAAGGATATGCAACCAGTCGCAAACAGGTCATCATCTTCAACCACGGTACAATTGCCGCCACGCTGCTTCCTCCTTTCTTGACACCAGCGCTGAGAGGGCATGGACATCAATCCAACACACCTGCAACAGCCGTCGCCATCTTTGGCTTTGAGTACCGCGAGAAGTGTCCCTTCCAGAAGGAAGAGAACTCGAGTCATCCGACCGGTCCAGCACCGCGGCCGGGCCATCCGCCCGGGCAAAGCAGGATCTCCCACCAGCATCAGCACAGAGGAAGGAGAAGAACAACAACAGCAAATCATACCAACAAGGAAGAAGAAGGGTCTTCGTCTCCCTGAATCCATCGCCCATCTGAGGACCCAAACGGCCAGTGTCGATGGACCTCCAGCCACCAAAGCCCGCGACCTCGACGAGACCCGGGGATCCCCAACTCCGCTGGTTCCTAGACGAAAGCAAAAGCCTCGCCTGACCGCGAATGGAGTCCGAAGAAACTTATTCCGACGCGACACCACCGCAACGGCCTCGACAATGTCTCCCTCAACCCTAACCCTACCACACACCCACCTAGCGAACAGACTCGAGGTTCCCTCTCCCTCCCGCCGCCAGAGCGGACGATGGAGAGAGGGGGAACCGGAGGTGTCACGGGCGGCGCGCAAGGGCCTCGTCGCCTCCTGATCGCCTCGTGCGATCCGATCTGACTTTTTCGGTAACTGAAACCGCACGGGCAGGCAGAAAACAGGGACGATTCTAAGGGGGGACAACACGCCTGTTTTCTATTTCGTGTCTTTCCGGTTGTTGAAAAAATATGGGAAACATATAAAAATACCGTGAATATATGGGGTAAATATTTTGACCATTTTATAAAAAACAGTCATTTTATATAAAATTTTGAATATTTTTTGAACATATGTTAATTTTTTATGTGAATTAGAAAATAAGATTGTTTAAAAAAATTGCGGCAATTTTTTTAAATTTTGAAAATGTTCTAAAACAAATGAAGCACACTTTTTATGAATTTGTGCGCAAATGTTTAGAAATAGGAATATTTTGGGTAAGCTATGAAGAAATTTAGACTTCTGTGAAAAATTTCAGAAATTCTGAATTATTATATTAAAAACAAAGTTTGATATTATGAACATTCTTTCGAATGATTTTCTGAATTGTTTTTTAAAATGCAGGCATTTTTTCGAATGATTTTTTAAACATTTTTTGAAATTTCTAATACTCTCGAAAATCAAGAACAAGATTGAAATTTCGAATTATTTTTGGAAAATGGAAACAAAATTAGTAATTCAAACATAATAAAAATGGGAAGATTTTTTCAAATTATAAAAGAACAAAAATTAAACAAAATTTGAAAATCAGTTAAGAGAAACCAGCACAAAAAGAGTTTACGATATTCTCGAAAGGTCCCAAAACCGATAGAAAACCAAAACACATAGACCGCACTAGCAAAATGGCTGGAGCACTCCGTCCTCGCTCGTCCTTCCTTCTGTGAAAGAGTGTCTACTTAAAGCAAAGCGGGCAAAATAGAAAATCGAGTGGGAAGCGCTCCCGTTCGTCCCATGCTATGGGCTGCTGTTGAGTCGGCCATTGTTGTGCATGGCCGAGGCTATGCCTCGCTTCCAGCGACAGACTGTCGCTTGACGTGAGACGTAACGCAGCCTAGCCCAAGAGAGCATTGGTCAGGTCCAGCTCACGGAAGGCCACAACCTTGTTTTTTATCACGTTTTTTGTTTCCGTTTCTTGCCTTTTGTTTTAGTTTTTGATAGTTCAAAAATATTGTAAGTAAATATACTACAAAAGCACTCTACATACAATATTTGAATAATGTTCATAAAATATTTGAATAATGTTATTCAAGCATTAAAAAAGTTAAATGTGTATAAATATGTTTATCAAGAAAACGAAAGTTTTGTTCAAAAAAGATACAACATTTATGAAGAATATTATCATGTATTTAGAAAATGTTAATTACACATTTCAAAAAATGTTAATCATGTATCAGAAAGTTCTTAATCACATATTTAAAAAATGTTAAACATGTATAAAAAAATGTTCTACATATATACCAAAAATGTAGACTGTGCATGATAAAAGTAGTCATCAAACACAAAAAATGAAAAAAAATTGTTAAGCAGCTATTGCAAGAAACAATGTGTACAAAAAAGATGTTCCTGTTGTATACGAGAAATGTAGAACATGTATTAAAAATTTGAACATAAATAAATATTTATAAAAATATTGCTCATGTATCAAAATTTTTGATCATATATTAAAAAAATAAGAATGAATTGAAAAATGTTTCTGATATATACCAAAAATGTACAATGTGCATGAAAAAATATTCATCAAACATAAAATTTATAAAAAAATTAATTACATATTTAAGAAATGGTGAACATGTATCAAAAATATTCCTGATATATGCCTAAAATATATAAATGCTATGATATATGGACATGCCTAGAAGAATAAGGGAAAAACAAAGAAAAGCGGTGAAAATCAAAGAAAAAAAAGAAAGAAACACCTTAGAAACGAAGAAAAATAGAAACCCCACCAAAAAATAGTGAAAGCCCATGAGGAACGTAGAAAAACAAGGAAAAAAGTCAAAGAGAAACGAAGAAAGAATCAAGAACCGAGGAAAAAAATGAGAAAAAAGGAAAAGGGATAAAGGAAAAAAAGAAAACTGAGGAAAACAAGAAAAAACCTTGTAAATGAGGAAAAACAAAGAAACCGGAAATAGAACAAATAAAACCGGCGAGGAAATAAGAAATCTGGAGAGAAAACATAAGTAACCAAAAACGATGGAAAACAAAAAAAAGAACATTTTTTTTAGTCTAAGCACACTTCTCTTTATTGATCATAGACACCATTCATGGGGATGCAACTTAGGCGTGGAGGATTGAGGAGCCACACATGGCGTCCTAATGGAAGTCCTAAAAAATGTTTAGTGAGACTATGTGCCTCAATATTTGTGTCTTGTCCTTCAGAAATGAAGGAACAACTAGTGAACTGCCTTGACGTTACTAGAATCTCTTTGACTATGTTAGCATACATGCCGCCGGTGTCTTTTTGTACATGAGTGAACACATCCTTGCAATCGGAGGCTATTATCACATGCAATAATGATAGGTCCCAAGCTAATTCAAGTGCTTCCCGGATTGCTAGGGTCTCCAAGGCGGTCGGGTTGGTCATCCCTCAAGTTCTGATCGTTGATGCACGTATATACTCCCTTACTTCCTAAACGACGGAGGGCCTGATTGACTGGCTTTGTGTCTTTGCGAACGTTGTGGCTGTGTTGTGCCTTTTGGCTGGTACTCCGGGCATGTCCGTCGGTTTCCACGCGAATATGTTCCAAATTAGCTTAAAGGAACGCGAGGAGCTTGGCCTCTTGTTCCTCCGATAGGTCTCCTTCGATTGTCACCATTTTCTTTGCATCCTCCGGGTATACTTGGAACTTCTTGGTGTCTTTGCTAGATGGAACACCAGGCCAGGCCTTGGTTTGACCAGAAGGGTCGTTGTCAAGGTGTTCACACATCGTTTGATTTGTCCAAGTTCCGCGAAGGCCATGTCAGCCTCAGCGAGCTCCACGTTGGTGACCTCAACCTTGAGCACCCTCTCTCGGCTATCATGGGTTGCGATCGTGCCGTTTGAACTCGGAATCTTCAATAGTAGGTAGGCGTATGATGGTACTACCATAAACCAAGCATATGTGGGTTTGCCAAAGATCGCGTTGTAGCTGCTGTGAAATGGGGTGACATCGAATTACATATCTTCCGACCGAAAGTTATCCTCATTCCCGAAGATCACCTCGAGTTCTACCCTCCGGAGGGGTCGGACGAGATGACCTGCAATGAAGCCGTGGAAATCGACGTGTGACGGCTGGGGGGCTAATGGGAAGATCCCCATCTTTGCCAGGGTGTAGGGGAAGATGATGTTGAGGCCGTCGCTGCCATCCATCAGGACACGTGGGAGGTGACAACACTACCAATTGGATTCCAGCATGTTTCCACCACCGAATAGATCATGCTGATTTTGGATGACTTGGAAGGGCTTGTGGGTTGAAGAAGATCCATCTTTTCTGAAAGGAAATATGCCCTAGAGGCAATAATAAAGTTGTTATTTTATATTTCCTTATATCATGATAAATGTTTATTATTCATGCTAGAATTGTATTAGTCGGAAACTTGATACATGTGTGGATACATAGACAAAACACAATGTCCCTAGTAAGCCTCTAGTAGACTAGCTCGTTAATCAAAGATGGTTAAGTTTCCTAACCATAGACATGTGTTGTCATTTGATGAACGGGATCACATCATTAGGAGAATGATGAGATGGACAAGACCCATCCGTTAGCTTAGCATAATGATTGTTAAGTTTTATTGCTATTGCTTTCTTCATGTCATATACATATTCCTTTGACTATGAGATTATGCAACTCCTGGATACTGGAGGAGTACCTTGTGTGCTATCAAACGTCACAACGTAACTGGGTGATTATAAATATGCTCTACAGGTATCTCCGAAGGTGTTTGTTGGGTTGTCTTAGATCGAGATTAGGATTTGTCACTCCGAGTATCGGAGAGGTATCTCTGGGCCCTCTCGGTAATGCACATCATAATAAGCCTTGCAAGTGATGACCCATAAGTATAGGGGATCTATCGTAGTCCTTTCGATAAGTAAGAGTGTCGAACCCGACGAGGAGCAGAAGGAAATGACAAGTGGTTTTCAGCAAGGTATTCTCTGCAAGCATTGAAATTATCGGTAACAGATAGTTTGTGATAAGATAAATCGCAACGGGTAACAAGTAAATAAAGTAGCTAAGGTGCAGCAAGGTGGCCCAATCCTTTTTGTAGCAAAGGACAAGCCTGGACAAACTCTTATATAAAGCAAAGCGCTCCTGAGGACACATGGGAATTATTATCAAGTTAGTTTTCATCATGCACATATGATTCACGTTCGTTACTTTGATAATTTGATATGTGGGTGGACCGGTGCTTGGGTGCTGCCCTTCCTTGCACAAGCCTCCCACTTATGATTAACCCCTCTCGCAAGCATCCGTAACTACGAAACAAGTATTAAGGTAAACCTAACCATAGCACGAAACATATGGATCCAAATCAGCCCCTTACGAAGCAACGCATAAACTAGGGTTTAAGCTTCTGTCACTCTAGCAAGCCATCATCTACTTATTACTTCCCAATGCATTCCCCTAGGCCCAAATAATGGTGAAGTGTCATGTAGTCGACGTTCACATAACACCACTAGAGGAGAGACACATACATCTCATCAAAATATCGAACGAATACCAAATTCACATGATTACTTATAATAAGACTTCTCCCATGTCCTCAGGAACAAACGTAACTACTCACAAAGCATAGTCATAATCATAATCAGAGGAGTATTAATTATCATTAAGGATCTGGAAATATAATCTTCCACCGGATAAACCAACTAGCATCAACTACAAGGAGTAATCAACACTACTGGCAACCCACAGGTACCAATCTGAGGTTTTGGGACCAAGATCGAATACAAGAGATGAACTAGGGTTTGAGAGGAGATGGTGTTGGTGAATATGCTAATGGAGATTGACCCCCTCTCGATGAGAAGATCGATGGTGATGATTTCCCCCTCCCGGAGGGATGTTTCCCCAGCAGAGCAGCTCCGCCGGAGCCCTAGATTGGTTCTGCCCAAGTTTCGCCTCGAGACGGCGGCGCTTCGTCCCGAAAGCTTCTTCTTGATTTTTTCTAGGTCAAAACACACCATATAGCCAAAGATGGGCACCGAAGGCCTGCTAGGGGGCCCACAAGGTCGGGGGCGTGCCCAGGGGGTAGGGCGCGCCCTCCACTCTTGTGGCTGGCAGGTGGCCCCCCTCTGGTTCTTTCTTCGCCCAATATTTTTATATATTTTAGAAATAAGCTCCATGAAGTTTTAGGACTTTGGGAGTTATGCATAATAGGTCTCTAATATTTGCTCCTTTTCCAGTCCAGAATTCCAGCTGCCGGCATTCTCCCTTTTCATGTAAACCTTATAAAATAAGAGAGAATAGGCATAGTATTGTGATATAATGTGTAATAGCAGCCCATAATGCAATAAATATCAATATAAAAGCATGATGCAAAATGGCGCATATCAACTCCCCCAAGTTTAGACCTCGCTTGTCCTCAAGTGAAAGCCGAAATCAAAAAATATGTCCACATGTTTAGAGATAGAGGTGTCGATAAGAATAAAATACGGACATGAGGGCCTCATGATTATCCTTAGAACAACAACATATATTGTCATATAATTTCTTATGCTAAAGTAACAATTCATTCACAAAGTAAAGTATGAATCAGAAATTTTATTGAAAACTAACAAACTATGATCTCAGTCATTGGAGCAATTGCAATTTATCATAACATCGAAAAGAGTCAATTAAAGAGCTTTTCAACAAGTCCACAAACTGAACTATCATATAATCTTTCACAATTGCTAACACTCACGCGATACTTATGGGTTCAAAGTTTCCATCGGACACAGAGAAAGATAGGGGCTTATAGTTTTGCCTCCCAAATTTTTACCTCAAGGGTAATGTCAACAATAATACTTTATGAAAACCTACATCCGAGTGGATATATATATCCGGATCTCTCCAACACATAGAGCTTGCCAAAGGAAAAAGTATAAAAAGGAAAGGTGATGATCACCATGACTCTTGCATAAGGGTAGAAGATAAAAGTAAAAGATAGGCCCTTCGCAAAGGGAACCAGAGGTTGTCATGTGCTTTTATGGTTGGATGCACAAAATCTTAATGCAAAAGAACGTCACTTTATATTGCCACTTGTGATAAAGACCTTTATTATGCAGTCCGTCGCTTTTATTTCTTCCATATCACAAGTTCGTATAAAGCTTATTTTCTTCACACTAATAGATCACACATATTTAGAGAGCAATTTTTATTGCTTGCACCGATGACAACTTACTTGAAGGATCTTACTCAATCCATAGGTAGGTATGGTGGACTCTCATGGCAAAATTGGGTTTAGGGATGTTTGGAAGCACAAGTAGTATCTCTACTTGGTGCAAAGAATTTGGCTAGCATGATAGGGAAATGCAAGCTCAACATGTTGGATGATCCAAAACAATATAACTTCTATTCGGATATAAGAAAATATAACCCATTATGTTGTCTTCCTTATCCAACATCAACTTGTTACCATGTCATATTTTAATGAGTGCTCACAATTACAAAAGATGTTCAAGATAGTATATTTATATATGAAACCTCTCTTTCTTTATTACTTCCTATTAATTGCAACAATGACCACAGCTATGCTTGTCAATTCTCGACAAATTTTATTCATCACACTCTTTATATGTGAAGTCATTACTCTCCATAAGATCAATATATGATATTTTTATTTCTTTTATCCTTTCTTTTATTTAATTCCCTCAAGATCATAGCAAGAAAGCAAAGCCCTCAACTCAAAACTACTCTTTATTATATATCTCATGGACTTGATTACATAGAGTGAACATAAAGCAAAACTCAAAGCTAGATCATACTAAAAACTTTATTCTACTACATCAAGATATAACCAAAAGGATCAAACTAAGAAAAAAGATAAACATAAAGATGTGATGGTGATACTGAAGGAAATATACCCTAGAGGCAATAATAAAGTTGTTATTTATATTTCCTTATATCATGATAAATGTTTATTTTTCATGCTAGAATTGTATTAACTGGAAACTTAGTACATGTGTGAATACATAGACAAAATAGGGTGTCCCTAGTAGCCTCTACTCGACTAGTTCGTTAATCAAAGATGGTTAAGTTTCCTAACCATAGACGTGTGTTGTCATTTGATGAATGGGATCACATCATTAGAGAATGATGTGATGGACAAGACCCATCCGTTAGCTTAGCATAATAATCGTTTAGTTTTATTGCTATTGCTTTCTTCATGACTTATACATGTTCCTCTGGCTATGAGATTATGCAACTCCCGAATACCGGAGGAACACCTTGTGTGCTATTGATACGTCTCCAACGTATCTATAATTTTTGATTGTTCCATGCTATTATATTATCTGTTTTGGATGTTTAATGGGCTTTAATATGCTCTTTTATATTATTTTTGGGACTAACCTATTAACCGGAGGCCCAGTGCCAGTTTCTGTTTTTTTGCCTATTTCAGCGTTTCACAGAAAAGGAATATCAAACGGAACGAAACCTTCGCGAGGATCTTTCTTGGAACAAATGCAATCCAGGAGACTTGGAGTGGAAGTCAGAGGCGCGCCCCCACCCTCGTGGGCCCCTCATAGCTCCACCGACGTACTTTCTTCGCCTATATATACTCTTATACCCTAAAAACATCCAGGGGAGCCACAAAACCACTTTTCCACTGCCGCAACCTTCTGTACCCGTGAGATCCCATATGGGGCCTTTTCCGGCGATCTGCCGGAGGGGGAATCGATCACGAAGGGCTTCTACATCAACACCATGGCCTCTCCGATGATGTGTGAGTAGTTTACCACAGACCTTCGGGTCCATAGTTATTAGCTAGATGGCTTCTTCTCTCTTTGGTTCTCAATACAAAGTTCTGCTTGATGTTCTTGGAGATCTATTCGATGTAATATTCTTTTGCGGTGTGTTTGCCGAGATCCGATGAATTGTGGATTTATGATCAAGTTTATCTATGAACAATATTTGGTTCTTCTCTAAATTCTTATATGCATGATTTGATATCTTTGCAAGTCTCTTCGAATTGTCGATTTAGTTTTGCCTACTAGATTGATCTTTCTTGCAATGGGAGAAGTGCTTAGCTTTGGGTTCAATCTTGCGGTGTCCTTTCCCAGTGACAGTAGGGGCAACAAGGCACATATTGTATTGTTGCCATCGAGGATAAAAAGATGGGGTTTATATAATATTCCTTGAGTTTATCCCTCTACATCATGTCATCTTGCCTAATGTGTTACTCTGTTCTTATGAACTTAATACTCTAGATGCATGCTGGATAGTGGTCGATGTGTGGAGTAATAGTAGTAGATGCAGAATCATTTCGATCCACTTGACACGGATGTGATGCCTATATTTCATGATCATGCCTAGATATTCTCATAACTATGCGCTTTTCTATCAATTGCTCTGCAGTAATTTGTTCACCCACCGTAATACATGCTATCATGAGAGAAGCCACTAGTGAAACCTATGGCCCCCGGGTCTATTTTATAAGTTTCCGATCTACAAATCTAGTTTACTATTTATTTTATTTTGCAATCTTTACTTTTAAATCAATACAACAAAAATACCAAAAATATTTATCTTATTATCTTTATCAGATCTCACTTTTTCAAGTGGCCGTGAAGGGATTGACAACCCCTTTATCGCGTTGGTTGCAAGGTTCTTGATTGTTTGTGCAGGTACTAGGCGACTTGCGTGTAATCTCCTACTGGATTGATACCTTGGTTCTCAAAAACTGAGGGCAATACTTACGCTACTTTGCTACATCACCCTTTCCTCTTCAAGGGAAAACCAACGCATGCTCAAGAGGTAGCAAGAAGGATTTCTGGCACCGTTGCCGGGGAGATCTACGCTCAAGTCAAGACATACCAAGTACCCATCATAAACTCTTCTCCCTCGCATTACATTATTTGCCATTTGCCTCTCGTTTTCCTCTCCCCAACTTCACCTTTGCCGTTTTATTCGCCCCTATTCTGTTCGCTTCTTTTCGCTTGCCTCTTGTGTGTCCGTGTGTTAGATCGTTTGTTTCGTCGTCATGGCGAGCCCTTCATCTCTTCCTTTGTCTCCCGATTTTGGAGTTCTTCACTTCAAACAAAGACAAGGAGAAAACTTAAAAGATGCTTGGTACATGATGATAGAGTCCTATCGTAATTGCACTATAGAGGGAGATTTCAAGATTTTACTTCGCAATTTTTATGTTGGGCTAACCATGTCCCATAGACAACTCTTGTATTTTGCCGCTAAAGGGAGTTTTATTGAAATTGATCCCAGTATTGCGTATGAGATTATAGAGGGAATAGTAGGAGTACTACCCCCACAAAAGGGACTCCATCATACTCAAGAAGGAACCCAAGTTTTTGAGAAAATATGCGAAGTAACTAAAATTTTGCAAAAATCTCTTGAACCTCTTAAAAATGTTAGTGGGAACCTTCACCGCATGAATATGTTGATCACTCTTTGCAATAAGCGGTTGGATGCTCTAGATCTAAAGATCTCTGAGTATGAAGGGAGACGTAAGGAACCTCCCGATCCAAGCATAACCCTATTAAAAAGATAAATACCGAAGATGACAATACCTAGATCTATTCTTGCTTTTATGCCTAGCTAGGGGCGTTAAATGATAGCGCTTGTTGGAAGGCAACCCAATTTTATTTTTGTCCCTTGCTTTTTGTTCCTGTTTAGTAATAAATAAATCATCTATCCTCTGTTATGATTGTGTTTTTATGTTTTAATTAGTGTTTGTGTCAAGTAAACCCTTTAGGATCTTCTTGGGTGATTGTTGTTTGATCTTGCTGAAAAAAACAGAAAGTATGCACTCACGAAAATAATTTTCAGTTTTTACCAGAGGGCGATAAAATATCAATTCCAACTGCAGTAGATCAATATACAAATTATTTAGGTCGTCCTAATTTTTCAGAATTTTTTGAGGTACAGAAATATCTGAAACCTCCAGATTGCTACAGACTTTTCTGTTTTTGACAGATTCTATTTTTCGTGTGTTGTTTGCTTATTTTGATGAATCTATGGCTAGTATCGGGGCGTATGAACCATAGAGAAGTTGGAATAGAGTAGGTTTAACACCAATATAAATAAAGAATGATTTCATTACAGTACCTTAAAGTGGTGGTTTGTTTTCTTATACTAACGGAGCTCATGAGATTTTCTGTTGAGTTTTGTGTTGTGAAGTTTTCAAGTTTTTGGGTAAATATTTGATGGATTTTGGAACAAGGAGTGGAAAGAGCCTAAGCTTGGGGATGCCCAAGGCACCCCAAGGTAAAATTTAAGGACAACCAAAAGCCTAAGCTTGGGGATGCTCCGGAAGGCATCCCCTCTTTCGTCTTCATCTATCGGTAACTTTACTTGAGGCTATATTTTTATTCACCACATGATATGTGTTTTGCTTGGAGCGTCTTGTATGATTTGAGTCTTTGCTTTTTAGTTTACCACAATCATCCTTTCTGTACACACCTTTTGGGAGAGACACACATGAATAGGAATTTATTAGAATACTCTATGTGCTTCACTTATATCTTTTGAGCTAGATAATTTTGCTCTAGTGCTTCACTTATATCTTTTTAGAGCACGGTTGTGGTTTTATTTTATAGAAATTATTGATCTCTCATGCTTCACTTATATTATTTTGAGAGTCTTTTAGAACAGCATGGTAATTTGCTTTGGTTATGAAATTAGTCCTAATATGATAGGCATCCAAGATAGGTATAATAAAAACTTTCATATAGAGTGCATTGAACACTATGAGAAGTTTGATACTTTATGATTGTTTTGAGATATGAAGATGGTGATATTAGAGTCCTTCTAGTTGAGTATTTGTGAATTTGAGAAATACTTGTGTTGAAGTTTGCAAGTCCCGTAGCATGCACGTATGGTAACCGTTGTGTAACAAATTTGAAGCATGAGGTGTTTCTTTGATTGTCCTCCTTATGAGTGGTGGTCGGGGACGAGCGATGGTCTTTTCCTACCAATCTACCCCCCTAGTAGCATGCGCGTAGTTCTTGGTTTTGATGACTTGTAGATTTTTGCAATAAGTATGTGAGTTCTTTATGACTAATGTTGAGTCCATGGATTATACGCACTCTCACCCTTCCATCATTGCTAGCCTCTTTGGTACCGTGCATTGCCCTTTCTCACCTCGAGAGTTGGTGCAAACTTCGCCGGTGTATCCAAACCCCGTGATATGATACGCTCTATCACACATAAGCCTCCTTATATCTTCCTCAAAACAGCCACCATACCTACCTATTATGGCATTTCCATAGCCATTCCGAGATATATTTCCATGCAACTTTCCACCGTTCCATTTATTATGACATGCATCATCATTGTCATATTGCCTTGCATGATCATGTAGTTGACATCATATTTGTGGCAAAGCCACTACTCATAATTTTTTATACATGTCACTCTTGAATCATTGCACATCCTGGTACACCGTCGGAGGCATTCATATAGAGTCATATTTTGTTCTAGTATCGAGTTGTAATTTTTGAGTTGTAAATAAATAGAAGTGTGATGATCATCATTATTAGAGCATTGTCCCGTGTGAGGAAAAGAAGAAGAAGAGAAAGGCCAAAAAAGAAGGCCCAAAACAATGAGAGAAAGAGAGAAGGGGCAATGTTACTATCCTTTTTCCACACTTGTGCTTCAAAGTAGCACCATGATCTTCATGATAGAGAGTCTATTATTTTGTCATTTTCATATACTAGTGGGAATTTTCATTATAGAACTTGGCTTGTATATTCCAACAATGGGCTTCCTCAAAACGCCCTAGGTCTTCGTGAGCAAGAAAGTTGGATGCACACCCACTTAGTTTCTTTTGTTGAGCTTTCATATATTTATAGCTCTAGTGCATCCGTTGCATGGCAATCCCTACTCCTCGCATTGACATCAATTGATGGGAATCTCCATAGCCTGTTGATTAGCCACATCGATGTGAGACTTTCTCCTTTTTTGTCTTCTCCACACAACCTCCATCATCATATTCTATTCCACCTATAGTGCTATGTACATGGCTCGCACTCATGTATTGCGTGAAAGTTGAAAAAGTTTGAAAATACTAAAGTATGAAACATTGCTTGGCTTGTCATCGGGGTTGTGCATGATGAGAGCATTCTTGTGTGATGAAAATGGAGCATGGCCAAACTATATGATTTTGTAGGGATGAGCTTTCTTTGGCTATGTTATTTTGATAAGACATAATTGCTTGGTTAGTATGCTTGAAGTATTATTATTTTTATGTCAATATTAAACTTTTGTATTGAACCTTTCAGATCTGAATATTCATGCCGCAATAGAGAAAATTACATTGAAAATTATGTTAGGAAGCATTCCACATCAAAAATTATGTTCTTATCATTTACCTACTCGAGGACGAGCAGGAATTAAGCTTGGGGATGCTGATACGTCTCCAACGTATCTATAATTTTTGATTGTTCCATGCTATTATATTATCTGTTTCAGATGTTTAATGGGCTTTAATATGCTCTTTAATATTATTTTTGGGACTAACCTATTAACCGAAGGCCCAGTGCCAGTTTCTGCTTTATGCCTATTTTAGTGTTTCGCAGAAAAGGAATATCAAACGGAATCCAAACGGAACGAAACCTTCACGAGGATCTTTCTTGGAACAAATGCAATCTAGGAGACTTGGGGTGGAAGTCAGAGAAGCAACGAGGCGGCCACGAGGTAGGAGGGCGCGCCCAAGGGGTAGGCGCGCCCCCACCCTTGTGGGCCCCTCGTAGCTCCACCGACATACTTCTTTTGCCTATATATACTCTTATACCCTAAAAACATCGAGGGGAGCCACGAAGCCACTTTTCCACCGCCGCAACCTTCTGTACCCGTGAGATCCCATCTGGGGCCTTTTTCGGCGATCTGCCGGAGAGGAAATCGATCACGGAGGGCTTCTACATCAACACCATAGCCTCTCCGATGATGTGTGAGTAGTTTACCATAGACCTTTGGGTCCATAGTTGTTAGCTAGATGGCTTCTTCTCTCTCTTTGGTTCTCAATTCAAAGGTCTCCTCGGTGTTCTTGGAGATCTATTCGATGTAATATTCTTTTGCGGTGTGTTTGCCGAGATCCGATGAATTGTGGATTTCTTATCAAGTTTATCTATGAACAATATTTGGTTCTTCTCTGAATTCTTATATGCATGATTTGATATATTTGCAAGTCTCTTCGAATTATCGGTTTAGTTTGGCCTACTAGATTGATCTTTCTTGCAATGGGAGAAGTGCTTAGCTTTGGGTTCAATCTTGCGGTGTCCTTTCCCAGTGACAGTAGGGGCAGCAAGGCACGTATTGTATTGTTTCCATCGAGCATAAAAAGATGGGGTTTATATCACATTGCTTGAGTTTATCCCTCTACATCATGTCATCTTGCCTAATGCGTTACTCTGTTCTTATGAACTTAATACTCTAGATGCATGCTAGATAGCGGTCGATGTGTGGAGTAATAGTAGTAGATGCAGAATCGTTTCGATCTACTTGACATGGACGTGATGCCTATATTTCATGATCATGCCTAGATATTCTCATAACTATGCACTTTTCTATCAATTTCTCGGCAGTAATTTGTTCACCCACCGTAATACATGCTATCGTGAGAGAAGCCACTAGTGAAACCTATGGCCCCGGGGTCTATTTTATAAGTTTCCAATCTACAAATCTAGTTTACTATTTATTTTATTTTGCAATCTTTACTTTTCAATCTATACAACAAAAATACCTAAAATATTTATCTTATTATCTTTATCAGATCTCAGTTTTGCAAGTGGTCGTGAAGGGATTGACAACCCCTTTATCACGTTGGTTGCAAGGTTCTTAATTGTTTGTGCAGGTACTAGGCGACTTGCGTGTAATCGCCTACTGGATTGATACCTTGGTTCTGAAAAACTGAGGGAAATACTTACGCTACTTTGCTCCATCACCCTTTCCTCTTCAAGGGAAAACCAACACATGCTCAAGAGGTAGCAGCTATCAAACGTTACAACGTAACTGGGTGATTATAAAGATGCTCTACAGGTGTCTCCGATGGTGTTTGTTGAGTTGGCATAGATCGAGATTAGGATTTGTCACTCTGAGTATCAAAGAGGTATCTCCGGGCCCTCTCGGTAATGCATGTCACTATGAGCCTTGCAAGCAATGTGACTAATGAGTTAGTTACGGGATGATGCATTACGGAACAAGTAAAGAGACTTGCCGGTAACGATATTGAACTAGGTATGATGATACCGACGATCGAATCTCGGGCAAGTAACACACCAATGACAAAGGGAACAACGTATGTTGTTATGCGGTTTGACCGATAAAGATCTTCATAGAATATGTAGGAGCCAATATGAGCATCCAGGATCCGGTATTGGTTATTGACCGGAGATGTGTCTCGGTCATGTCTACATAGTTCTCGAACCCGTAGGGTCCGCACGCTTAACGCTCGATGATGATTTGTATTATGAGTTATGTGATTTGATGATCGAAGTTTGTTCAGAGTCCCGGATGAGAATGCGGACATTACGAGGAGTCTCAAAATGGTCGAGACGTAAAGATTCATGTATTGGAAGGCTATATTCGGACATTGGAAAGGTTCTGAGTGATTCAGGTATTTTTCGGAGTACCGGGGATTTACGGGAATTTACCGGGAGAACTAATGGGCCTTATTGGGCCGTACGGGAAAAGAGGAGGTAGGCGAAGGGGAGGTGGCGCGCCCCCCATGTGTCCGAATTGGACTAGGGGAAGGGGGCGGCGCCCCCTTTGCCTTTTTTCCTGTTCCCTCTCTTTCCCTCTTTCCTTCTCTCCTACTCCAAAAAGGAAAGGGATTCCTACTAGGACTTGGAAGTCCTAGTAGGACTCCATACTCTTCACGTGCCCCTAGGGGGGCAGCCTCTCTCCCTCCCTCCTTTATATACGTGGGCAGGGGGCACCCCAAAGAGACACAAGATCAATTGTCTTAGCCGTGTGCGGTGCCCCCCTCCACAGTTACAGACCTCGGTCATATCGTCGTAGTGCTTAGGCGAAGCCCTGCGCCGGTAACTTCATCATCACCGTCGCCACGCCATCGTGCTGACGGAACTCTCTCTCGTCCTCAACTGGATCAAGAGATTGAGGGACGTCATCGTGTTGAACGTGTGCTGAACGCGGAGGTGCCGTACATTTGGTGCTATGATCAGTTAGACCGTGAAGACGTTCAACTACATCAACCACGTTACTAAACGCTTCCACTTTCGTTCTACGAGGGTACGTAGACACACTCTCCCCTCTCGTTGCTATGCATCTCCTAGATAGATCTTGCGTGATCGTAGGATTTTTTTTGAAATACTGCATTCCCCAACAGTGGCATCCGAGCCATGTCTATGCATAGATGTTATATGCATGAGTAGAACACAAAGAGTTGTGGGCGATAATAGTCATACTGCTTACTAGCAACATCTTACTTTGATTCGGTGGTATTGTTGGATGAAGCGGCCTAGACCGACATTACATGACCGCGTTCATGAGACTGGTTCTACCGACGTGCTTTGCACACAGGTGGCTGGCTGGTGTCTTTTTCTCCAACTTTAGTTGAATCAAGTTTGACTACGCCCGGTCCTTGTTGAAGGTTAAAACAACACACTTGATGAAAAATCTTTGTGTTTTGATGCGTAGGTAAGAACGGTTCTTGCTAGAAGCTCGTAGCAGCCACGTAAAACTTGCAACAACAAAGTAGAGGACGTCTAACCTGTTTTTGCAGGGCATGTTGTGATGTGATATGGTCAAGACGTGATGAGATATAAATTGTTGTATGAGATGATCATGTTTTGTAGAAGTTATCGGCAACTGGCAGGAGCCTTATGGTTGTCGCTTTGTTGTATGAAATGCAATCGCCATGTAATTGCTTTACTTTATAACTAAGCGGTAGCGATAGTCGTAGAAGCAATAGTTGGCGAGACGACAACGACGCTGCGATGGAGATCAAGGTATCAAGCCGGTGACGATGGTGATCATGACGGTGCTTTGGAGATGGAGATCAAAGGCACAAGATGATGATGGCCATATCATATCACTTATTTTGATTGCATGTGATGTTTATCTTTTATGCATCTTATTTTGCTTAGTACGACGGTAGCATTATGAGATGATCCCTTACTAAAATTTCAAGGTCTAAGTGTTCTCCCTGAGTATGCACTGTTACGACAGTTCTGAAGGAAATATGCCCTAGAGGCAATAATAAAGTTATTATTTATTTCCTTATTTCATGATAAATGTTTATTATGCATGCTAGAGTGTATTAACCGGAAACATAATACATGCGTGAATACATAAACAAACATAGTGTCACTAGTATGCCTCTACTTGACTAGCTCATTAATCAAAGATGGTTAAGTTTCCTAACCATAGACATGAGTTGTCATTTGATTAAGGGGATCACATCATTAGGAGAATGATGTGATTGACTTGACCTATTCCGTTAGCTTAACACTTGATCGCTTAGTATGTTGCTATTGCTTTCTTCATGACTTATACATGTTCCTATGACTATGAGATTATGCAACTCCCATTTACCGGAGGAATACTTTGTGTGCTACCAAATGTCACAACGTAACTGGGTGATTATAAAGGTGCTCTACAGGTGTCTCCGAAGGTACTTGTTGAGTTGGCGTATTTCGAGATTAGGATTTGTCACTCCGATCGTCGGAGATGTATCTCTGGGCTCACTCAGTAATACACATCACTATAAGCCTTGCAAGCATTGTAACTAATGAGTTAGTTGCGGGATGATGTATTATAGAATGAGTAAAGAGACTTGCCGGTAACGAGATTGAACTAGGTATTGAGATACCGACGATCGAATCTCGGGCAAGTAACATACCGATCACAAAGGGAACACCGTATGTTGTTATGCGGTTTGACCGATAAAGATCTTCGTAGAATATGTAGGATCCAATATGAGCATCTAGGTTCCGCTATTGGTTATTGACCGGAGATGTGTCTCGGTCATGTATACATAGATCTCGAACCCGTAGGGTCCGCACGCTTAATGTTCGGTGACGATTTGTATTATGAGCTTATGTGTTTTGATGTACCGAAGGTAGTTCGGAGTCCCGGATGAGATCTGGGACATGACAATGAGTCTCGAAATGGTCGAGACGTAAAGATCGATATATTGGACGACTATATTCGGACATCGGAAAGGTTCCGAGTGATTTGGGTATTTTTCGGAGTACCAGAGAGTTACGGGATTTCGCCGGGGAGTATATGGGCCTTATTGGGCTTTAGGGGAAAGAGAGAGGAGAGGCTGCGTGCCCTCCAATGCTTAGTCCGAATTGGACTAGGGGGAGGGGCGGCGCTCCCTCTTCTCTTTCCCTTTCCTTCTCTCCTACTCCTACTACTTGGAAGGGCTCCTAGTTCTACTAGGAAAGGGGAATCCTACTCCCGATGGGAGTAGGACTCCCCTAAGGTGCTCTATAGAGAGGGCCGACCCTCCCCCTCCTCCACTCCTTTATATACGGGGAGGGGGCACCCCTTGGAGACACAACAATTTATCATTGATCTCTTAGCCGTGTGTGGTGCCCCCTCAACCATAATCCACCTCGATCATATCATAGCAGTGCTTAGGCGAAGCCCTGCGTCGGTAGCATCATCATCACCGTCACCACACCGTCGTGCTGACGAAACTCTCCTGTGAAGATTTGCTGGATCGGAGCTCGCGGGACGTCATCGAGTTGAACGTGTGCAGAACTCGGAGGTGCCGTGTGTTCGGTACTTGGATCGGTCGGATCGTGAAGACGTACGACTACATCAACCGTGTTGTGCTAACGCTTCCGCATTCGGTCTACGAGGGTACGTGTACACACTCTCCCCTCTCATTGCTATGCATCACCATGATCCTGTGTGTGCGTAGGGAATTTTTTTGAAATTACCATGTTCCCCAACAGTGGCATCCGAGCCAGGTTTATGCGTAGATGTTATATGCACGAGTAGAACACAAGTGAGGTGTGGGCGATACAAGTCATACTGCTTACCAGCATTTCATACTTTGGTTCGGCGGTATTGTTGGATGAAGCGGCCCGGACCGACATTACGCGTACGCTTATGCGAGACTGGTTCTACCGACGTGCTTTGCACACAGGTGGCTGGCGGGTGTCAGTTTCTCCAACTTTAGTTGAACCGAGTGTGGCTACGCCCGGTCCTTGAGAAGTTAAAACAACACTAACTTGACGAACTATCGTTGTGGTTTTGATGCGTAGGTAAGAATAGTTCTTGCTCAACCCGTAGCAGCCACGTAAAACTTGCAACAATAAAGTAGAGGACATCTAACTTGTTTTTGCAGGGCTTGTTGTGATGTGATATGGTCAAGACATGATGAGATATAATTTGTTGTATGAGATCATCATGTTTTGTTGAAGTTATCGGCAACTGGCAGAAGCCTTATGGTTGTCTCTTTATTGCATAAGATGCAAGTGCCATGTAATTGCTTTACTTTATCGCTATGCGATATCAATAGTTGTAAAAGCAATAGCTGGTGAGACGACCATGTGACGACACGTTCATAAAAGATCAAGATGATGGAGATCATGGTGTCATGCCGGTAACAATGGAGATCATGACAGTACTTTGGAGATGGAGATCAAAAGCACAAGATGATGATGGCCATATCATGTCACATATTTGGATTGCATGTGATGTTTATCTTTTATACATCTTATTTTTGCTTAGTTCGGCGATAGCATTATAAGATGATCTCTCACTAAATTTCGACATAAAAGTGTTCTCCCTGAGTATGCACCGTTGCCAGAGTTCGTCGTGCCGAGACACCACGTGATGATCGGGTGTGATAAGCTCAACGTTCATCTACGATGGGTGTAAGACAGTTTTGCACACGCAGAAATACTCGGGTTAAACTTGGCGAGCCTAGCATATGCAGATATGGCCTCGGAAGACTGGAGACCGAAAGGTCGAGCATGAATCATATAGTAGATATGATCAACATAGTGATGTTCACCATTGAAAACTACTCCATCTCACGTGATGATCGGACATGGTTTAGTTGATTTGGATCACGTGATCATTTAGATGACTAGAGGGATGTCTATCTAAGTGGGAGTTTTTAAGTAATATGATTAATTGAACTTTAATTTATCATGAACTTAGTCCTGATAGTATTTGCATAACTATGTTGTAGATCAATAGCTCGAGATGTTGCTCCCCATTTATTTTGATATGTTCCTAGAGAAAAACTATGTTGAAAAATGTTAGTAGCGATGATGTGGACTAGCTCCGTAATCTGAGGTTTATCCTCATTGCTGCACAGAAGAATTATGTCCTTGATGCACCGCTAGATGACAGACCGATTGCAGGAGCAAAAGCAGACGTTATGAATGTTTGGCAAGCTCGATATGATGACTACTTGATAGTTTAGTGCACCATGCTTTACGACTTAGAATCGGGGCTTCAAAGACGTTTTTCAAACGCCACGGAGCATATGAGATGTTCCAAGATTTGAAATTAGTATTTCAGACTCATGCCCATGTCGAAAGGCTTAAGAAATTTGACAAGTACTTTGCCTACAAGATGGGGGAGAATAGCTCAACTAGTGAGCATGTGTTCAGAATGTCTGAGTACTACAATCGCTTGAATCAAGTGGGAGTTAATCTTCTAGATAAGATAGTGATTGACAAAGTTCTCTAGTCACTATCACCAAGTTACTAGAACTTCATGATGAACTATAATATGCAAGGGATAACGGAAAACAATTCCCAAGCTCTTCCTGATGCTGAAATCGACGAAGGTAGAAATCAAGAAAGAGCATCAAGTGTTGATGGTTAACAAGACCACTAGTTTCAAGAAAAGGGAAAAGGGATAGAAGGGGAACTTCAAGAAGAACGGCAAGCAAGTTGCTGCTCAAGTGAAGAAACCCAAGTCTGGACCTAAGCCTGAGACTGAGTGCTTCTACTGCAAAGGGACTGGTCACTGGAAGCGGAACTGCCCCAAGTATTTGGCGGATAAGAAGGATGGCAAGGTGAACAAAGGTATATTAGATATACATGTTATTGTTGTGTACTTTACTAGAGTTTATAGCAACCCCTCGGTATTTGATACTAGTTCAGTTGCTCAGAGTGGTAACTTGAAACGGGAGTTGCAGAATGAACAGAGACTAGTTAAGGGTGAAGTAACGATGTGTGTTGGAAGTAGTTTCAAGAATGATATGATCATCATCGCACACTCCCTATACTTTCGGGATTAGTCTTGAACCTAAATAAGTGTTATTTGGTGTTTGCATTGAGCATGAATATGATTTGATCATGTTTGTTGCAATACGGTTATTGAAGACCCACAAGTATAGGGGATCTATCGTAGTCCTTTCCATAAGTAAGAGTGTCGAACCCAACGAGGAGCACAAGGAAATGATAAGCGGTTTTCAGCAAGGTATTCTCTGCAAGTACTGAAATAAGTGGTAACAGATAGTTTTGTGATAATATAGGTTGTAACGAGCAACAAGTAACAAAAGTAAATAAAGTGCAGCAAGGTGGCCCAATCCTTTTGTAGCAAAGGACAAGCCGGAACAAACTCTTATAATAGGAAAAGCGCTCCCGAGGACACATGGGAATATCGTCAAGCTAGTTTTCATCACGTTCATATGATTCGCGTTCGATACTTTGATAATTTGATATGTGGGTGGACCGGTGCTTCGGTGCTGTTCTTACTTGAACGAGCATCCCACTTATGATTAACCTCTATTGCAAGCATCCGCAACTACAACAAAAGTATTAAGGTAAACCTAACCATAGCATGAAACATATGGATCCAAATCAGCCCCTTACGAAGCAACACATAAACTAGGGTTTAAGCTTCTATCACTCTAGCAACCCATCCTCTACTTATTACTTACCAATGCCTTCCTCTAGGCCCAAATAATGGTGAAGTGTTATGTAGTCGACGTTCACATAACACCACTAGAGGCTAGACAACATACATCTTATCAAAATATCAAACGAATACCAAATTCACATGACTACTCATAGCAAGACTTCTCCCTTGTCCTCAGGAATGAACGTAATTACTCACAAAGCATATTCATGTTCATAATCAGAGGGGTAATAATATGCATATAGGATCTGAACATATGATCTTCCACCAATTAAACCAACTAGCATCAACTACAAGGAGTAATCAACACTACTAGCAACCTACGAGCACCAATCCCGGACTTTGAGACAAGAATTGGATACAAGAGATGAACTAGGGTTTGGAGATGAGATGGTGCTGGTGAAGATGTTGATGGAGATTGCCCTCTCCCGATGAGAGGAGCGTTGGTGATGACGATGGTGATGATTTCCCCCTCCTGGAGGGAAGTATCCCCGGCAGAACAGCTCTGCCGGAGCTCTAGATTGGATCCGCCAAGGTTCCGCCTCGTGGCGGCGGAGTCTCGTCCCGAAAAGTTCCTCCTTATTTTTTTCTCATTGAAAGACCTCATATAGGAGAAGATGGGCATCAGAGAGCCACCAGGGGGCCCACGAGGGAGGGAGGCGCGCCCTAGGGGGTGGGGGCGCCCCCCACCCTCGTGAGAAGGGTGTGGGCCCCCTGGCCTTCATCTTTGCCGTGGATTTTTCTTTATTTCTTTTAAGACGTTTCGTGGAGTTTCAGGACTTTTGGAGTTGCGCAGAATAGGTCTCTAATATTTGCTCCTTTTCCAGACCAGAATTCCAGCTGCCGGCATTCTCCCTCTTTATGTAAACCTTGTAAAATAAGAGAAAATAGCCATAAGTATTGTGACATAAAGTGAAATAACAGTCCATAATGCGATAAATATTGATATAAAAGCATGATGCAAAATGGATGTATCAACTCCCCCAAGCTTAGACCTCGCTTGTCCTCAAGCGAAAAGCTGATAACAATAAATATGTCCTCATGTTTAGAGGTAGAGGCGTCGATAAAAATAAAATACGGACATGAAGGCATCATGATTATTCTCATAACAGCAACATATATAGATTTTGCCATATGATTACTTATGTTCAAGTGATGATCTATTCACAATGCAAAAGTATAAATCATAAACCTTATTGGGCTC
Source organism: Triticum urartu (assembly GCF_003073215.2). Taxonomy (NCBI): domain Eukaryota; kingdom Viridiplantae; phylum Streptophyta; class Magnoliopsida; order Poales; family Poaceae; genus Triticum; species Triticum urartu. Next base: position 68,637,458 of record NC_053024.1, on the reverse strand, counting down.
CGACAAACTATAATCTCAGTCATTGAAGCAATTGCAATTTATCATAACATCGGAAAGAGTCTATGTCAGAGCTAAAAAGCAAGTCCACATACTCAACTATCATTTAGTCCTCCATAATTGCTAACACTCACGCGATACTTGTGGTTATGGAGTTTTAATCGGACATAGAGAAAGATAGGGGCTTATAGTTTTGCCCCACAACCTCTTACCTCAAGGGTAATTTCAACAATAATGCTCCCCTACATCCAATTAGATATATATCATGTTCTTTCCAACATGCTGAGCTTGCCAAAGGATAAAATGAAAAAGAAAAGGTGAAGATCACCATGACTCTTGCATAAGGTAGAAGATAATAATAAAGGATAGGCCCTTCGCAGAGGGAAGCAGAGGTTGCCATGCGCTTTTATGGTTGGATATATAAAATCTCAATGTGAAAGAACGTCACTTTATATTGCCCCTTGTGATATGAACCTTTATTATGCAGTCCGTCGCTTTTATTAGTTTCACATCACAAGATCGTATAAAGCTTGTTTCTCCCACACCAATCAATCATACATATTTAGAGCAATTTTTATTGCTTTGCATCGATGACAACTTACTTGAAGGATCTTACTCAATCCATAGGTAGATATGGTGGACTCTCATGGCAAAACTGGTTTAAGGATATTTGGAAGCACAAGTAGTATTTCTACTTGGTGTTGAGAATTTGGCTAGCATGAGGGGGAAAGGCAAGCTCAACAAGTTAGAGGATCCATGACAACATACTTTATCTCAGATATAAGAAAGACATGACTCATTACGTCGTCTTCCTTGTCCAACATCAACTCTTTAGCATGTCATATTTTAATGAGTGATCCCAATCATAAAAGATGTCAATGATAATATATCTATATGTGAAACCTCTCTTTCCTTATTACTTCCTATTAATTGCAACAATGACCAAAGCTATGTCTGCCAATTCCCAACAACTTTTAATCATCATACTTTTTCTATGTGAAGTCATTACTCTCAATAAGATCAATATGAACTTTTTGTTTCTTTTTATTCTTTTTCTCTTTTCTTTTATTCACCCAAGATCATGGCAAAATAACCAAGCCCTTGACTCAACACAAACATTATTATATATAGCTCACAGACTCGATTACATAGAGAGATCATAAAGCAAAACTCAAAACTAGATCATGCCATAAACTTTATTCTACTGGATCAAGATACTACTAATAGGATCGAACTAAGAAAAACGGTAAAGATAGGAGTTGTGATTGTGATACGATACCGGGGCACCTCCCCCAAGCTTGGCAGTTGCCAAGGGGAGTGCCCATACCCATGTGATTATGTCTCCTTGGTTGGTGAAGAAGGTGGTGGTGATGTTGGCTTAGTTGATGGCTTAGTCTTCTCCCTTAATTTGCGCTTGAGGATGGCATTTTGATCCCTCAGATCATCAATTTCCCACTCCAGGTTTAATATCGTTTTGCATAGGTCCTGCTTATTTTCCTGCAAGAGACGAAAAGGGATAAACTCGAACTTGGGTTTCTTTACCCTATCAGGGAGACTTGACTTTTTGAACTCCACGCGCATGTCCCCAGGTTGAGGTAATGGTGCTTCATCTTCATCTGAGCTCGTCTCCTCCTTCCCCTTGGGTTCATAGTCCTCTTCTTCCTCCGTGGTCCATCCATTATGTTCCACATCTCCATAGACCTTTGGATTTGCTAAGTAATCATCCACATAGCTTTCTCCTTCTGAATCCTGGGAAGACATGTTGATTTAATCTGCAACACGACAGCTCGAAACAAAGACAGGAGATTTTTGCGTGATACGGGAGTCAAAAACTTCGGGAGAATATATAATGAATTTTTACCGACCAAAATACGTAATGTGCAACAAAACGGAGTCCGGAAAGCACTCAAGGTGCTCACGAGGTAGGGGGGCGCGCCCAGGGGGGTAGGGCGCGCCCACCACCCTCGTGGGGCCCTCGTGTCCTTCCTGGACTGCTACTTATTTTTCTATTTTTCTAAATATTCTAAAACGGAGAAATATTGCCTTAAAAATTGTTTTGGAGTCGGTTTACTTACCGTACCACATACCTATTCCATTTCGGAGTCTGAAACGTTCCGGAAAGTGTCCCTTATGTATTCCTCCGGGGTTACGGTTTCAATAATATTGGTTTCAACATTTATGGGATTACCTGAGATATAATGTTTGATTCTTTGACCGTTTACCACCTTTGGATTTGTGCCCTCGAAGTTGTTGATTTTTATGGCACCGGAACGATAGACCTCTTCGATAACATAGGGGCCTTCCCATTTAGAGAGAAGTTTTCCTGCAAAAAATCTTAAACGAGAGTTGTATAGCAATACATAATCACCTACATTAAACTCGCGCTTTTGTATCCTTTTGTCATGCCATCTTTTAACTTTTTCTTTAAACAACTTGGCATTTTCATAAGCTTGGGTTCTCCATTCATCAAGTGAGCTAATATCAAATAACCTCTTCTCACCGGCAAGTTTAAAATCATAGTTAAGCTCTTTAATAGACCAATATGCCTTATGTTCTAGTTCTAGAGGTAAGTGACATGCTTTTTCATAGACCATTTTATACGGAGACATACCCATAGGATTTTTGTATGCAGTTCTATAAGCCCATAACGCATCATCAAGTTTCTTAGACCAATTCTTTCTAGACCTATTAACAGTCTTTTGCAAAATTAATTTGAGCTCTCTATTGCTCAACTCTACTTGACCACTAGACTGAGGGTGATAAGGAGATGATATTCTATGATTAACATCATATTTAGCAAGCATTTTACGGAAAGCACCATGAATAAAGTGTGAACCACCATTAGACATTAAATATCTAGAGACTCCAAACCTCGGAAAAATAACTTCCTTAAGCATTTTAATATAAGTGTTATGATCAGCACTACTAGTTGGAATAGCTTCTACCCACTTAGTAACGTAATCAACAGCAACTAGAATATGTGTGTATCCATTAGAGGCAGGAAAAGGTCCCATATAATCAAAGCCCCAAACATCAAATGGTTCAATAACAAGTGAATAATTCATAGGCATTTCTTGACGTCTACTAATATTACCAATTCTTTGACATTCATCACAAGACAAGACAAACTTACGAGCATCCTTGAAGTGAGTAGGCCAATAAAAACCAGATTGCAATACCTTATGTGCAGTTCTATCTCCAGCGTGGTGTCCTCCATAACACTCAGAGTGACACTTGCCAGGATCCGTTCCTATTCATGCTCAGGTACACAACGTCTAATAACACCATCTACCTCTTCTTTATAAAGATGTGGGTCATCCCAAAAGTAATGTCTTAAATCATAGAAGAACTGTTCTTTTGTTGGTACGTGAAGCTAGGTAGTATAAATTTAGCAACAATATAATTAGCATAATCAGCATACCATGGAGTACTACGAGAAGTACTTACAACATTTAATTGTTCATCAGGAAAGTTATCATTAATAGGTAGTGGGTCATCAAGAATATTTTCTAACCTAGACAGGTTATCTGCAACGGGGTTCTCAGCGCCCTTTCTATAAACAATATGCAAATCAAATTCTTGTAGCAAGAGAACCCATCTAATAAGTCTAGGTTTAGCATCTTTATTTTCCATAAGATATTTAATAGCAGCATGATCTGTTTGAATAGTTACTTTAGAATCAACAATATAAGATCTGAACTTATCACAAGCAAATACAACTGCTAAAAGCTCTTTTTCAGTAGTAGCATAATTTCTTTGAGCATTGTCTAGAGTCTTACTAGCATAATGAATAACATTTAATTTCTTATCAACTCTTTGTCCTAGAACAACACCTACAACATAATCACTAGCATCACACATAATTTCAAAGGGTAGGTTCCAATCAGGTGGCTGAACAACAGGTGCAGAGACTAATGCTTTCTTAAGTATTTAAAATGCTTCTACACAATCATGATCAAAGAAAAATGGTATATCTTTTTGCAATAAATTAGTCAGACGTCGAGAAATTTTTGAGAAGTCCTTAATGAACCTCCTATAAAATCCAGCGTGACCAAGGAAACTTCTTATACCTTTGATGTCCTTGGGACATGGCATCTTTTCAATAGCATCAACCTTGGCTTTATCAACTTCAATACCTCTTTCAGAAACTTTGTGCCCCAAGACAATACCTTCATTAACCATAAAGTGGCACTTTTCCCAATTCAAGACAAGATTAGTTTCTTCACATGTCTGCAAAACTCGATCAAGATTGCTCAAGCAATCATCAAAAGAGGAACCATAGACGGAAAAGTCATCCATGAAAACCTCACAAATCTTTTCACAAAAGTCAGAGAATATAGCCATCATGCATCTTTGAAAGGTAGCAGGTGCATTACATAAACCAAAAGGCACACGTCTATAAGCAAAAGTACCAAAAGGGCATGTAAAAGTAGTCTTTGATTGATCTCTAGCCGACACATGTATTTGAGAGAAACCAGAATAACCATCTAGAAAGCAATAGTGTGTATGTTTGCATAATCTTTCTAGCATTTGATCAATAAAAGGTAAGGGGTAATGATCTTTCTTAGTAGCTTTATTTAATTTGCGGAAATCAATTACCATCCTATAACCTGTGATAATTCTTTGTGGAATCAATTCATCTTTATCATTAGGAACAACAGTAATACCTCCCTTCTTAGGGACACAATGGACAGGACTTACCCACTCACTATCAGCAACGAGATAGATTATACCTGCCTCTAGAAGCTTTAGTATTTCTTTTCTTACCACTTATTTCATTTTAGGATTCATACGGTGTTGAGGATCATGAACTGGTTTGGCATCTGCTTCCAAATTTATTTTATGTTGACATAGAGTGGGACTAATGCCCTTAAGATCATCAAGAGTATATCCAATAGCAGCACGATGCTTCTTTAGAGTTTTCAATAATCTTTCTTCTTCATGCTCTGAAAGGTTAGCATTAATAATAACAGGATATATCTTCTTTTCATCAAGATAAGCATATTTAAGATTATCAGGCAACGGTTTAAGCTCAAACACGTGATCACCCTTGGGTGGAGGAGGATCCCCTAAAATTTCAACAGGCAAGTTGTGATGCAGAATAGGATCCTGTTTAAAGAATACTTCATCTATTTCCCTTCTTTCATTCATGAACATTTCATTTTCGTGGTCTAGCAAATAATGTTCTAAAGGATTACTAGGAGGTACGGCAGTAGAAGCAAGACCAATAATTTCATCCTTACTAGGTAATTCTTCCTCACTATGTTGTTTACTAAATTTAGAAATTAAACTCATGAACCATATCATCCAAACCAACAGTAACAATATTCTTAGTGCAGTCTATGGTAGCATTGACAGTGTTTAAGAAAGGTCTACCAAATATAATTGGAAAAAAGCTATCTTGCGGAGAACTAAGAACAAGAAAATCAGTAGGATATTTAGTTTTCCCACACAAGACTTCAACATCTCTAACAATTCCAATTGGTGCAATAGTATCTCTATTAGCAAGTTTAATAGTGACATCAATATCTTCTAACTCAACAGGTGCAATTTCATTCTTAATTTCTTTGTATAAGTCATGAGGTATAACACTAGCACTAGCACCCATATCTCATAAGCCATGATAACAATGATCTCCTATTTTAACAGAAATAACAGGCACGCCTACCACAGGTCTATTTATCTTTATCACAAGGCTTATCAATTCTAGCAATTTCACCTTCGAACTGAATAACATGCCCATCAATATTATCAGACAAGAGATCTTTAAAAATAGCAATATTAGGTTCTGCTTTAACTTTCTCAGGAGGTTTATAATTTCTAATATTGCTTTTACGAACAACTGTTGAAGCTTTAGCACGATCCTTTATTCTAACAGGGAAAGGTGGTTTCTCAATATAAGAAGTAGGAACAATAGGATCATTATAAGTGACAGTCTTTTCTTCAACTTTAATAGGTGCAGCTACTTTTACTTCTATGGGAGGATGATATTTAAACCACTTCTACTTAGGGAGATCAATATAAGTGGCAAAAGATTCACAGAAAGAAGCTACTATCTCAGAGTCAAGTCCATATTTAGTGCTAAACTTACGGAAAATATCAGTATCCATAAAAGATTTAACACAATCAAACTTAGGTATCATACCTGACTCCTTACCTTCGTCGAGGTCCCAATCTTCAGAGTTGCGTTTAATTCTATCCAATAAATTCCATCTGAATTCAATAGTCTTCATCATAAAAGAGCCAGCACAAGAAGTATCGAGCATGGTGCGATTGTTTTCAGAAAGCCGAGCATAAAAACTTTGCATAATTATTTCTCTTCAGAGCTCATGATTGGGGCATGAATATAACATTGATTTAAGCCTCCCCAAGCTTGAGCGATGCTTTCTCCTTCACGAGGCCAGAAATTATATATATAATTGCGATCACGATGAACAAGATGCATAGGGTAATACTTTTGATGAAATTCCAGCTTCAATCTTTTATAATCCCACGATCTCATATCATCACATAGCCTATACCATATCAATGCGTCTCCCTTCAAAGATAAAGGGAAGACCTTCTTCTTAGCAACATCATCGGGTATACCTGCAAGCTTAAATAATCCACAAACTTCATCCACATATATTAAGTGCTCATCAGGATGCTTTGTTCCATCTCCTGTAAAAGGATTAGCTAGCAATTTTTCTATCATACCCGAAGGGAGACACATAAGGCGCTACACTCCCCGGCAACGGCGCCAGAAAAGAGTCTTGATGACCCACAAGTATAGGGGATCTATCGTAGTCCTTTTGATAAGTAAGAGTGTCGAACCCAACGAGGAGCAGAAGGAAATGATAAGCGGTTTTCAGCAAGGTATTCTCTGCAAGTACTGAAATAAGTGGTAGCAGATATTTTTGTGATAATATAGGTTGTAACGAGCAACAAGTAACAAAAGTAAATAAAGTGCAGCAAGGTGGCCCAATCCTTTTATAGCAAAGGACAAGCCGGAACAAACTCTTATAATAGGAAAAGCGCTCCCGAGGACACATGGGAATATCGTCAAGCTAGTTTTCATCACGTTCATATGATTCGCGTTCGATACTTTGATAATTTGATATGTGGGTGGACCGGTGCTTGGGTGTTGTTCTTACTTGAAAAAGCATCCCACTTATGATTAACCTCTATTGCAAGCATCTGCAACTACAACAAAAGTATTAAGGTAAACCTAACCATAGCATGAAACATATGGATCCAAATCAGCCCCTTACGAAGCAACACATAAACTAGGGTTTAAGCTTCTGTCACTCTAGCAACCCATCGTCTACTTATTACTTCCCAATGCCTTCCTCTAGGCCCAAATAATGGTGAAGTGTTATGTAGTCGACGTTCACATAACACCACTAAAGGCTAGACAACATACATCTTATCAAAATATCAAACGAATACCAAATTCACATGACTACTCACAGCAAGACTTCTCCCTTGTCCTCAGGAACGAACGTAATTACTCACAAAGCATATTCATGTTCATAATCAGAGGGGTAATAATATGCATATAGGATCTGAACATATGATCTTCCACCAATTAAACCAACTAGCATCAACTACAAGGAGTAATCAACACTACTAGCAACCTACTAGAACCAATCCCGGACTTTGAGACAAGAATTGGATACAAGAGATGAACTAGGGTTTGGAGATGAGATGGTGCTGGTGAAGATGTTGATGGAAATTGCCCTCTCCCGATGAGAGGAGCGTTGGTGATGACGATGGTGATGATTTCCCCCTCCCGGAGGGAAGTATCCCCGGCAGAACAGCTCTGCCGGAGCTCTAGATTCGATCCGGCAAGGTTCCGCCTCCTGGCAGCGGAGTCTCGTCCCGAAAAGTTCCTCCTTATTTTTTTGTCATCGAAAGACTTCATATAGGAGAAGATGGGCATCGGAGAGCCACCAGGGGGCCCACGAGGTAGGGGGGAGCGCCCTAGGGGGGGGGGCGCCCCCCACCCTCGTGAGAAGGGTGTGGGCCCCCTGGCCTTCATCTTTGGCATGGATTTTTCTTTATTTCTTTTAAGACGTTCCGTGGAGCTTCAGGACTTTTGGAGTTGCGCAGAATAGGTCTCTAATATTTGCTCCTTTTCCAGACCAGAATTCCAGCTGCCGGCATTCTCCCTCTTTATGTAAACCTTGTAAAATAAGAGAAAATAGCCATAAGTATTGTGACATAAAGTGAAATAACAGTCCATAATGCGATAAATATCGATATAAAAGCATGATGCAAAATGGACGTATCAATTATTCATTTAAGTTAGAGAATAATTGTTATTCTGTTTACATGAATAAAACCTTATATGGTTATACACCCAATGAAAATGGTTTGTTGAATCTCGATCGTAGTGATACACATATTCATAATATTGAAGCCAAAAGATGCAAAGTTAATAATGATAGTGCAACTTATTTGTGGCACTGCCGTTTAGGTCATATTGGTGTAAAGCGCATGAAGAAAATCCATGCTGATGGGCTTTTGGAATCACTTGATTATGAATCAGTTGATGCTTCCAAACCATGCCTCATGGGCAAAGATGACTAAGACTCCATTCTCCAGAACAATGGAGCGAGCAACTGACTTATTGGATGTAACACATACTGATGTATGAGGTCCGATGAGTGTTGAGGCTCGCGGCGGGTATCGTTATTTTCTGACCTTCACAGATGATTTGAGTAGATATGGGTATATCTAATTGAAGAAACATAAGTCTGAAACATTTGAAAAGTTCAAAGAATTTCAGAGTGAAGTGGAAAATCATCGTAACAAGAAAATAAAGTTTCTACGATCTGACCGCAGAGGCGAATATTTGAGTTACGAGTTTGGCCTTCAATTAAAACAATGTGGAATAGTTTCACAAACTCATGCGACCTGGAACACCACAACATAATGGTGTGTCCGAACGTCATAACCGTACTTTATTTGATATAGTGCAATCTATGATGTCTCTTACCGATTTACCACTATCGTTTTGGGGTTATGCATTAGAGACAACTGCATTCACATTAAAAAGGGCACCATCTAAATCCGTTGAGACGACACCGTATGAACTGTTGTTTAGCAAGAAACCTAAGCTGTCGTTTCTTAAAGTTTGGGGTTGCGATGCTTATGTGAAAAAGTTTCATCTTGATAAGCTCAAACCCAAGTCGGAGAAGTGCGTCTTCATAGGATACCCAAAAGTAACTGTTGGGTACACCTTCTATCACAGATTCGAAGGCAAGATATTTGTTGTTGAGAATGGATCCTTTCTAGAGAAGGAGTTTCTCTCGAAAGAAGTGAGTGGAAGGAAAGTAGAACTTGATGAGGTAACTATACCTGCTCCCTTATTGGAAAGTAGTTAATCACAGAAATATGTTTCTGTGACTCCTACACCAATTAGTGAGGAAGCTAATGATGATGATCATGTAACTTCAGATCAAGTTAGTACCGAACCTCGTAGGTCAATCAGAGTGAGAGCCGCACCAGAGTGGTACGGTAATCCTGTTTTAGAAGTCATGTTAATTGACCATGACGAACCTACGAACTATGAGGAAGCGATGATGAGCCCAGATTCCGCGAAATGGCTTGAGGCCATGAAATCTGAGATGGGATCCATGTATGAGAACGAAGTGTGGACTTTGGTTGACTTGCCCGACGATCGGCAAGCCAGAGAAAATAAATGGATCTTCAAGAGGAAGACGAACGCTGATAGTAGTGTTACTATCTTCAAAGCTAGACTTGTCGAAAAAGGTTTTGACAAAGTTCAAGGTGTTGACTACGATGAGATTTTCTCACTCGTAGCGATGCTTAAGTCTGTCCGAATCATGTTAGCAAATTGCCACATTTTATGAAATCTAGCAAATGGATGTCAAAACTACATTCCTTAATGGATTTCTTAAAGAAGAGTTGTATATGATGCAACCAGAACGTTTTGTTGATCCTAAAGGTGCTAACAAAATGTGCAAGCTCCAGCGATCCATCTATGGACTAGTGCAAGCATCTCAGAGTTGGAATATACGCTTTGATGAGTTGATCAAAGCATATAGTTTTATACAGACTTGTGGTGAAGCCTGTATTTACAAGAAAGTGAGTGGGAGCACTACAACATTTCTGATAAATATATGTGAATGACATATTGTTGATTGGAAATAATGTAGAATTTTCTGGAAAGCACAAAGGAGTATTTTAAAGGAGTTCTTCAAATAAAGACCTCGGTGAAGCTACTTACATATTGAGCATCAAGATCTATAGAGATAGATGAAGACTCTTGATAAGTTTTTTCAATGAGTAAATACCTTGACAAGATTTTGAAGTAGTTCAAAATGGAGCAGTCAAAGAAAGAGTTCTTACCTGTGTTACAAGGTGTGAAATTGAGTAAGACTCAAAGCCCGACCACGGCAGAAGATATAAAGAGAATGAAAGTCATTCCTTATGCCTCAGCCATAGTTTTTATAAAGTATGCCATGTTGTGTACTAGATCTATTGTATACCCTACACTGAATTTAGCAAGGGGGGTACAATAGTGATCTAGGAGTAGATCACTGGACAGCGTCAAAATTATCCTTAGTGGAATAAGGATGTGTTTCTCGATTATGGAGGTGACAAAAGGTTCGTCGCAAAGGGTTACGTCGATGCAAATTTTGACATTGATCCAGATGACTCTAAGTCTCAATCTTGATACATTTTGAAAGTGGGAGCAATTAGCTAGAGTAGCTCCGTGCAGAGCATTGTTGATATAGAAATTTGCAAAATACATACGGATCTGAATGTGGCAGACCCGTAGACTAAACTTCTCTCACAAGCAAAACATGATAACACCTTAGTACTCTTTGGGTGTTAATCACATAGCGATGTGAACTAGATTATCGACTCTAGTAAACCCTTTGGGTGTTGGTCACATGACGATGTGAACTATGGGTGTTAATCACATGGTGATGTGAACTATTGGTGTTAAATCACATGGCATTGTGAACTAGATTATTGAATCTAGTGCAAGTGGGAGACTGAAGGAAATATGCCCTAGAGGCAATAATAAATTTATTATTTATTTCCTTATTTCATGATAAATGTTTATTATTCATGCTAGAATTGTATTAACCAGAAACATAATACACGTGTGAATACACAAAACAAACATAGTGTCACTAGTATGCCTCTACTTGACTAGCTCGTTAATCAAAGATGGTTAAGTTTCCTAACCATAGACATGAGTTGTCATTTGATTAACGGGATCACATCATTAGGAGAATGATGTGATTGACTTGACCTATTCCGTTAGCTTAGCACTTGATCGTTTAGTATGTTGCTATTGCTTTCTTCATGACTTATACATGTTCCTATGACTATGAGATTATGCAACTCCCGTTTACCGGAGGAACACTTTGTGTGCTACCAAACGTCACAATGTAACTAGGTGATTATAAAGGTGCTCTACAGGTGTCTCCGAAGGTACTTGTTGAGTTGGCGTATTTCGAGATTAGGATTTGTCACTCCGATCGTCGGAGAGGTATCTCTAGGCCCCACTCGGTAATACACATCACTATAAGCCTTGCAAGCATTGTAACTAATGAGTTAGTTGCGGGATGATGTATTACGGAATGAGTAAAGAGACTTGCCGGTAACGAGATTGAACTAGGTGTTGAGATACCGACGATCGAATCTCGGGCAAGTAACATACCGATGACAAAGGGAACAACGTATGTTGTTATGCGGTTTGACTGATAAAGATCTTCGTAGAATATGTAGGATCCAATATGAGCATCCAGGTTCCGCTATTGGTTATTGACCGGAGACGTGTCTCGGTCATGTCTACATAGTTCTCGAACCCATAGGGTCCGCACGCTTAATGTTCGGTGACGATTTGTATTATGAGTTTATGTGTTTTGATGTACTGAAGGTAGTTCGGAGTTCCGGGTGAGATCAGGTACATGACGAGGAGTCTCGAAATGGTCGAGACGTAAAGATCAATATATTGGACGACTATATTCAGACATCGGAAAGGTTCTGAGTGATTCGGGTATTTTTCAGAGTACCGGAGAGTTACGGGAATTCGCCGGGGAGTATATGGGCCTTATTGGGATTTAGGGGAAAGAGAGAGGAGAGGCTGCGTGCCCCCCAATGCTTAGTACGAATTGGACTAGGGGGAGGGGCGACGCCCCCTCCTTCCTTCTCTTCTCTTTCCCTTTCCTTCTCTCCTACTACTACTACTTGGAAGGGCTCCTAGTTCTACTAGGAAAGGGGAATCCTACTCCTGGTGGGAGTAGGACTCCCCTAAGGCGCGCCATAGAGAGGGCCGGCTGAAAGTGCAACTATCCCTAGGTGGTTTTGGTAATTCATAACAACATATAGCTCATTGAGCTAATGCGATTCCAAGATGATTATTTCAGGAAACCTCAATGATTGGCATGGCACGGATATGAAAGTGGAACCCTCAAAATGCTAAGGACAAAGGATTGGCTCAAGCTCAAAAGCTCAAGACTGTTCATTTTATATTTTAGTGATCCAAGATCACATTGAGTCTTTAGGAAAAGCCAATACTATTAAGGAGGGATGAGGTGTTGCTTAATGAGCCTCTTGCTTCATGTGCTTAATGATATGCTCCAAAATCCTCAACTACTTTCCCATATCCACATATGACCTAAACCCTAAGCCAAACTCGGTCCTACCGATTCTTCCTATCCGGCGCCACCGAGTTTCACTTGTCATTAGCCACTGCCAAACCCTAGCAATTCGGTCCTACCGATAAGGATCTCGGTCTCACCAAGATGGGGTTGCAAACTCTCTGTTTCCCTTTCGTAACTTTTCGGTCTCACCGAAAGAGCGAATCAGTCCCACCGAGATTGCAATGTAAACTCAGTGTTTCCCCTTTGTAACTTTTCGGTCTCACCGAGTTCCACTCGGTCTCACCGAAAGAGCAAATCGGTCCCACCGAGTTTGCCTGACCAACTCTCTGGTTAGCTAATTACCAAATTCGGTCTCACCGAGTTTGTGTAATCGGTCTCACCGAGATTATGTTATGCCCAAACCCTAACCTAATCGGTCCTACCCAGTTGCATGTCAGTCCCACCGAAACTCCTAACGGTCACTAGGTTTACTACTTCGGTCAGACTGAGTTTATTTATTCGGTCCCACTGAGATTGGAAAACTGTGTAACGGTTGGATTTTGTGTGGAGGCTATATATACCCCTCCACCTCCTTCTCATTAAGTGTGAGAGCCATCAGAACACACACATCATTCCAACTCATATGTTCTGAGAGAGAACCACCTACTCATGTGTTGAGACCAAGACATTCCATTCCTACCATATGAATCTTGATCTCTAGCCTTCCCAAGTTGCTTTCCACTCAAATCTTCTTTCCACCAAATCCAAATCCTATGAGAGAGAGTTGAGTGTTGGGGAGACTATCATTTGAAGCACAAGAGCAAGGAGTTCATTACCTACACACCATTTGTTACTTCTTGGAGAGTGGTGTCTCCTAGATTGGCTAGGTGTCACTTGGGAGCCTCCGACAAGATTGTGGAGTTGAACCAAGGAGTTTGTAAGGGCAAGGAGATCACCTACTTCGTGAAGATCTACCACTAGTGAGGCAAGTCCTTCGTGGGCGATGGCCATGGTGGGATAGACAAGGTTGCTTCTTCGTGGACCCTTTGTGGGTGGTTGCTTCTTCATGGACCCTTCGTGGGTGGAGCCCTGTGTGGACTCGCGCAACCATTGCCCTTGGGTGGAGCCCTGTGTGGACTCACGCAACCGTTACCCTTCGTGGGTTGAAGTCTCCATCAACATGGATGTAGGATAGCACCACCTATCCGAACCACGGGAAAAACATCCGTGTCTCCAATTGCGTTTGAAATCTCCAAACCCTTCCCTTTACATTCTTGCAAGTTGCATGCTTTACTTTCCGCTGCCTATATACTCTTTGCATGCTTGCTTGAATTATGTGATGATTGCTTGAATTGTCCTAAATTATCTAAAATCTGCCAAGAACTAAAATTGGGAAAAGGTTAAGTTTTTATTTGGTCAAGTAGTCTAATCACCCCCCTCTAGACATACTTTCGATCCTACACCGGCCCTCCCTCTCTTCCACTCCTTTATATACGGGAAGGTGGGCACCCCTTGGAGACACAACAATTGATCGTTGATCTCTTAGCCATGTGCGGTGCCCCCCTCCACCATAATCCACCTCGACCATATCATAGCGGTGCTTAGGCAAAGCCCTGCGTCGGTAGCATCATCATCACCGTCACCATGCCGTCGTGCTGACGAAACTCTCTTATGAAGCTTTGCTGGATCGGAGCTCGCGGGACGTCATCGATTTGAATGATACGTCCATTCTATGATACGTCCATTCTGCATCATGCTTTTATATCGATATTTATCGCATTATGGACTGTTATTTCACTTTATGTCACAATACTTATGGCTATTCTCTCTTATTTTACAAGGTTTATATAAAGAGGGAGAATGCCGGTAGCTGGAATTCTGGTCTGGAAAAGGAGCAAATATTAGAGACCTATTCCGCACAACTCCAAAAGTCCTGAAACTCCACGGAATGTCTTAAAGAAATAAAGAAAAACTCCCGAAGATGAAGGCCAGGGGCCCACACCTTCTCACGAGGGTGGGGGCACGCGCCCCCCTATGCACGCCCCCCTACCTCTCGTGGGCCCCCTGGTGCCTCTCCGATGCCCATCTTCTCCTATATGAGGTCTTTCGATGAGAAAAAAATAGAAGGAACTTTTCGGGATGAGACTCCGCCGCCACGAGGCGGAACCTTGGCGGATCCAATCTAGAGCTCCGGCAGAGCTGTTCTGCCGGGGAAACTTCCCTCCGGGAGGGGGAAATCATCACCATCGTCATCACCAACTCCTCTCATCGGGAGAGGGCAATCTCCATCAACATCTTCACCAGCACCATCTCATCTCCAAACCCTAGTTCATCTCTTGTATCCAATTCTTGTCTCAAAGTCCGGGATTGGTGCTAGTAGGTTGCTAGTAGTGTTGATTACTCCTTGTAGTTGATGCTAGTTGGTTTATTTGTGGAAGATCATATGTTCAGATCCTATATGCATATTATTCCCCTCTGATTATGAACATGAATATGCTTTGTGAGTAATTACGTTCGTTCCTGAGGACAAGGGAGAAGTCTTGCTATGAGTAGTCATGTGAATTTGGTATTCGTTTGATATTTTGATAAGATGTATGTTGTCTAGCCTCTAGTGGTGTTATGTGAACGTCGACTACATAACACTTCACCATTATTTGGGCCTAGAGGAAGGCATTGGGAAGTAATAAGTAGATGATGGGTTGCTAGAGTGACAGAAGCTTAAACCCTAGTTTATGCGTTGCTTCGTAAGGGGCTGATTTGGATCCATATGTTTCATGCTATGGTTAGGTTTACCTTAATACTTTTGTTGTAGTTGCGGATGCTTGCAATAGAGGTTAATCATAAGTGGGATGCTTGTTCAAGTAAGAACAGCACCCAAGCACCGGTCCACCCACATATCAAATTATCAAAGTATCGAACGTGAATCATATGAACGTGATGAAAACTAGCTTGACGATATTCCCATGTGTCCTCGGGAGCGCTTTTCCTATTATAAGAGTTTGTTCGGCTTGTCCTTTGCTACAAAAGGATTGGGCCACCTTGCTGCACTTTATTTACTTTTGTTACTTGTTGCTCGTTACAATTATTATCACAAAACTATCTGTTACCACTTATTTCAGTACTTGCAGAGAATACCTTGCTGAAAACCGCTTATCATTTCCTTCTGCTCCTCGTTGGGTTCGACACTCTTACTTATCGAAAGGACTACGATAGATCCCCTATACTTGTGGGTCATCAAGACTCTTTTCTGGCGCCGTTGCCGGGGAGTGTAGCGCCTTTGGTAGGTGGAATTTGGTAAGGAAAATTTTATATAGTGTGCTGAAATTTACTGTCACTTGTTACTATGGAAAGTAATTCTCTGAGGGGCTTGTTCGGGGTATCTTCACCCATCCAGTAGAGCAAAGAGTTGCTCCTCAACCTACTGAACCTATTGAAAATGAAATTCCTTATGAGTATCCTTCGGGTATGATGAAAAACTGCTAGCTAACCCTTTTACAGGAGATGGAACAAAGCATCCTGATGAGCACTTAATATATGTGGATGAAGTTTGTGGATTATTTAAGCTTGCAGGTATACCCGATGATGTTGCTAAGAAGAAGGTCTTCCCTTTATCTTTGAAGGGAGACGCATTGATATGGTATAGGCTATGTGATGATATGAGATCATGGGACTATAAAAGATTGAAGCTGGAATTTCATCAAAAGTATTACCCTATGCATCTTGTTCATCGTGATCGCAATTATATATATAATTTCTGGCCTCGCGAAGGAGAAAGCATCGCTCAAGCTTGGGGGAGGCTTAAATCAATGTTATATTCATGCCCCAATCATGAGCTCTCAAGAGAAATAATTATGCAAAGTTTTTATGCTCGGCTTTCTGAAAACAATCGCACCATGCTCGATACTTCTGAAGATTGGGACCTCGATGAAGGTAAGGAGTCAGGTATGACACCTAAGTTTGATTGTGTTAAATCTTTTATGGATACTGATATTTTCCGTAAGTTTAGCACTAAATATGGACTTGACTCTGAGATAGTAGCTTCTTTCTATGAATCTTTTGCCACTTATGTTGATCACCCTAAGGAGAAGTGGTTTAAATATCATCCTCCCATAGAAATAAGAGTAGCTGCACCTATTAAAGTTGAAGAAAAGACTGTCACTTATAACGATCCTATTGTTCCTACTTCTTATATTGAGAAACCACCTTTCCCTGTTAGAATAAAGGATCATGCTAAAGCTTCAACTGTTGTTCGTAAAAGCAATATTAGAACTTATACACCTCCTGAGCAAGTTAAAGTAGAACCTAATATTGCTATTGTTAAAGATCTCTTGTCTGATAATATTGATGGCATGTTATTCAGTTCCAAGGTGAAACTGCTAGAATTGCTAAACCTTGTGATAAAGATAAACATAGACCTGTGGTAGGCGTGCCTGTTATTTCTGTTAAAATAGGAGATCATTGTTATCATGGCTTATGTGATATGGGTGCTAGTGCTAGTGTTATACCTCATGACTTATACAAATAAATTAAGAATGAAATTGCACCTGTTGAGTTAGAAGATATTGATGTCACTATTAAACTTGCTAATAGAGATACTATTGCACCAATTGGAATTGTTAGAGATGTTGAAGTCTTGTGTGGGAAAACTAAATATCCTGCTGATTTTCTTGTTCTTACTTCTCCGCAAGATAGCTTTTATCCAATTATATTTGGTAGACCTTTCTTAAACACTGTCAATGCTACCATAGACTGCACTAAGAATATTGTTACTGTTGGTTTGGATGATATGGTTCATGAGTTTAATTTCTCTAAATTTAGTAAACAACATTTGAGGAAGAATTACCTAGTAAGGATGAAATTATTGGTCTTGCTTCTATTGCCGTACCTCCTAGTGATCCTTTAGAACATTATTTGCTAGACCATGAAAATGATATGTTCATGAATGAAAGAAGGGAAATAGATGAAGTATTCTTTAAACAGGAACCTATTCTGCATCACAACTTGCTTGTTGAAATTTTAGGGGATCCTCCTCCACCCAAGGGTGATCTCGTGCTTGAGCTTAAACCGTTGCCTGATAATCTTAAATATGCTTATCTTGATGAAAAGAAGATATATCCTGTTATTATTAGTGCTAACCTTTCAGAGCATGAAGAAGAAAGATTATTGAAAACTCTAAAGAAGCATCGTGCTGCTATTGGATATACTCTTGATGATCTTAAGGGCATTAGTCCCACTCTATGTCAACATAAAATAAATTTGGACGCAGATGCCAAACCAGTTCGTGATCCTCAACGACGTCTGAATCCTAAAATGAAAGAAGTGGTAAGAAAAGAAATACTAAAGCTTCTGGAGGCAGGTATAATCTATCCCGTTGTTGATAGTGAGTGGGTAAGTCCTGTCCATTGTGTCCCTAAGAAGGAAGGTATTACTGTTGTTCCTAATGATAAAGATGAATTGATTCCACAAAGAATTATCACAGGTTATAGGATGGTAATTGATTTCAGCAAATTAAATAAAGCTACTAAGAAAGATCATTACCCCTTACCTTTTATTGATCAAATGCTAGAAAGATTATGCAAACATACACACTATTGCTTTCTAGATGGTTATTCTGGTTTCTCTCAAATACCTATGTCGGCTAGAGATCAATCAAAGACTACTTTTACATGCCCTTTTGGTACTTTTGCTTATAGACATATGCCTTTTGGTTTATGTAATGCACCTGCTACCTTTCAAAGATGCATGATGGCTATATTCTTTGACTTTTGTGAAAAGATTTGTGAGGTTTTCATGGACGACTTTTCCGTCTATGGTTCCTCTTTTGATGATTGCTTGAGCAATCTTGATCGAGTTTTGCAGACATGTGAAGAAACTAATCTTGTCTTGAATTGCGAAAAGTGCCACTTTATGGTTAATGAAGGTATTGTCTTGGGGCACAAAATTTCTGAAAGAGGTATTGAAGTTGATAAAGCCAAGGTTGATGCTATTGAAAAGATGCCATGTCCCAGGGACATCAAAGGTATAAGAAGTTTCCTTGGTCACGCCGGATTTTACAGGAGGTTCATAAAGGACTTCTCAAAAATTTCTCGGCCTCTGACTAATTTATTGCAAAAAGGTATACCATTCGTCTTTGATGATGATTGTGTAGAAGCATTCGATACTTAAGAAAGCATTAGTCTCTGCACCTGTTGTTCAGCCACCTGATTGGAACCTACCCTTTGAAATTATGTGTGATGCTAGTGATTATGCTGTAGGTGTTGTTCTAGGGCAAAGAGTTGACAAGAAATTAAATGTTATTCATTATGCTAGAAAGACTCTAGACAATGCTCAAAGAAACTATGCTACTACTGAAAAAGAGCTTTTAGCAGTTGTATTTCCTTGTGATAAGTTCAGATCTTATATTGTTGATTCTAAAGTAACTATTCAAACAGATCATGCTGCTATTAAATATCTTATGGAAAAGAAAGATGCTAAGCCTAGACTTATTAGATGGGTTCCCTTGCTACAAGAATTTGATTTGCATATTGTTGATAGAAAGGGAGCTGAGAACCCCGTTGCAGACAACTTGTCTAGGTTACAAAATATCCTTGATGACCCACTACCTATTAATGATAGCTTTCCTGATGAACAATTAAATGTTATAAGTACTTCTCGTAGTACTCCATGGTATGCTGATTATGCTAATTATATTGTTGCTAAGTTTATACCACCTAGCTTCACATACCAACAAAAGAAAAAGTTTTTGTATGATTTAAGACATTACTTTTGGGATGACCCACATCTTTATAGAGAAGGGGTAGATGATGTTATTAGACGTTGTGTACCTGAGCATGAACAGGAACAGATCCTACGCAAGTGTCATTCCGTGTCTTATGGAGGACACCACGCTGGAGATAGAACTGCACATAAGGTATTGCAATCTGGTTTTTATTGGCCTACTCACTTCAAGGATGCTTGTAAGTTTGTCTTGTCTTGTGATGAATGTCAAAGAATTGGTAATATTAGTAGACGTCAAGAAATGCCTATGAATTATTCACTTGTTATTGAACCATTTGATGTTTGGGCTTTGATTATATGGGACCTTTTCCTGCCTCTAATGGATACACACATATTCTAGTTGCTGTTGATTACGTTACTAAGTGGGTAGAAGCTATTCCAACTAGTAGTGCTGATCATAACACTTTCTATTAAAATGCTTAAAGAAGTTATTTTTCCGAGGTTTGGAGTCCCTAGATATTTAATGACTGATGGTGGTTCACACTTTATTCATGGTGCTTTCCGTAAAATGCTTGCTAAATATGATGTTAATCATAGAATTGCATCTCCTTATCACCCACAGTCTAGTGGTCAAGTAGAGTTGAGCAATAGAGAGCTCAAATTAATTTTGCAAAAGACTGTTAATAGGTCTAGAAAGAATTGGTCTAAGAAACTTGATGATGCATTATGGGCTTAGAACTGCATAAAAATCCTATGGGTATGTCTCCGTATAAAATGGTATATGGAAAAGCATGTCACTTACCTCTCGAACTAGAACATAAGGCATATTGGGCTATTAAAGAGCTCAACTATGATTTCAAACTTGCCGGTGAAAAGAGGTTATTTGATATTAGCTCACTTGATGAATGGAGAACCCAAGCTTATGAAAATGCCAAGTTGTTTAAAGAAAAAGTTAAAAGATGGCATGACAAAAGGATACAAAAGCGTGAGTTTAATGTAGGTGATTATGTATTGCTATACAACTCTCGTTTAAGATTTTTTGCAGGGAAAACTTCTCTCTAAATGGGAAGGCCCCTATGTTATCGAAGAGGTCTATCGTTCCGTGCCATAAAATCAACAACTTCGAGGGCACAAATCCGAAGGTGGTAAACGGTCAAAGAATTAAACATTATATCTCAGGTAATCCCATAAATGTTGAAACCAATATTATTGAAACCGTAACCCCGGAGGAATACATAAGAGACACTTTCCGAACGTTTCAGACTCCGAAAAGGAATAGGTATGTGGTACGGTAAGTAAACCGACTCCAAAACTTTTAAGGCAATATTTCTCTGTTTTGGAATATTTAGAAAAATAGAAAAATAAGTAGCAGTCCGGGAAGGACACGAGGGCCCCACGAGGGTGGTGGGCGTGCCCTACCCCCTGGGCGCGCCCCTACCTCGTGAGCACCTCGTGTGCCTTCCGGACTCCGTTTTCTTGCACGTTAATATTTTGGTCGGTAAAAATTCATTATATATTCTCCCGAAGTTTTTGACTCCCGTATCACGCAAAAATCTCCTGTTTTTTCGAGCTGTCCCGTTGCAGATTAAATCAACATGTCTTCCCAGGATTCGGAAGGAGAAAGCTATGTGGATGATTACTTAGCAAATCCAAAGGTCTATGGAGATGTGGAACATAAATGGATGGACCACGGAGGAAGAAGAGGACTATGAACCCAAGGGGAAGGAGGAGACGAGCTCAGATGAAGATGAAGCACCATTACCTCAACCTGGGGACATGCACGTGTGTTCAAAAAGTCAAGTCTCCCTGATAGGGTAAAGAAACCCAAGTTCGAGTTTATCCCTTTTCGTCTCTTGCAGGAAAATAAGCAGGACCTATGCAAAAAGATATTAACCCTGGAGTGGGAAATTGATGATCTGAGGGATCAAAATGCCGTCCTCAAGCGCAAATTAAGGGAGAAGACTAAGCCATCAACTAAGCCAACATCACCACCACCTTCTTCACCAACCAAGGAGACATAATCACATGGGTATGGGCACTCCCCTTGGCAACTGCCAAGCTTGGGGGAGGTGCCCCGGTATCGTATCACAATCACAACTCCTATCTTTACCGTTTTTCCTTAGTTCGATCCTATTAGTAGTATCTTGATCTAGTAGAATAAAGTTTATGGCATGATCTAGTTTTGAGTTTTGCTTTATGATCTCTCTATGTAATCGAGTCCGTGAGCTATATATAATAAAGATTAGTGTTGAGTCAAGGGCTTGATTATTTTGCCATGATCTTGGGTGAATAAAAGAAAAGAGAAAAAGAATAAAAAGAAACAAAAAGTTCATATTGATCTTATTGAGAGTAATGACTTCACATAGAAAGAGTATGATGATTAAAAGTTGTTGGGAGTTGGCAGACATGAATGTTTGCTAAGAGAAGGTCTTCCCTTTATCTTTAAAGGGAGATGCATTGATATGGTATATGCTATGTGATGATATGAGATCATGGGACTATAAAAGATTGAAGTTGTGAATTTCATCAAAAGTATTACCCTATGCATCTTGTTCATCGTGATCGCAATTATATATATAATTTCTGGCCTCGCGAAGGAGAAAGCATCGCTCAAGCTTGGGGGAGGCTTAAATCAATGTTATATTCATGCCCCAATCATGAGCTCTCAAGAGAAATGATTATTCAAAATTTATATGCTCGGCTTTCTGATAACAATCGCACCATGCTCGATACTTCTTGTGCTGGCTCTTTTATGATGAAGACTACTGAATTCAGATGGAATTTATTGGATAGAATTAAACGCAACTCTGAAGATTGGGACCTCGATGAAGGTAAGGAGTCAGGTATGACACCTAAGTTTGATTGTGTTAAATCTTTTATGGATACCGATATTTTCCGTAAGTTTAGCACTAAATATGGACTTGACTCTGAGATAGTAGCTTCTTTCTGTGAATCTTTTGCTACTTATGTTGATCTTCCTAAGGAGAAGTGGTTTAAATATCATCCTCCCATAGAAGTAACAGTAGCTGCACCTATTAAAGTTGAAGAAAAGACTGTCACTTATAATGATCCTATTGTTCCTACTTCTTATATTGAGAAACCACCTTTCCCTGTTAGAATAAAGGATCATGCTAAAGCTTCAACTGTTGTTCGTAAAAGCAATATTAGAACTTATACACCTCCTGAGCAAGTTAAAGTAGAACCTAATATTGCTATTGTTAAAGATCTCTTGTCTGATAATATTGATGGGCATGTTATTCAGTTCGAAGGTGAAACTGCTAGAATTGCTTAACCTTGTGCTAAAGATAAACATAGACTTGTGGTAGGCGTGCCTGTTATTTCTGTTAAAATAGGAGATCATTGTTATCATGGCTTATGTGATATGGGTGCTAGTGCTAGTGTTATACCGCATACTTTATACGGAGAAATTAAGAATGAAATTGCACCTGTTGAGTTAGAAGATATTGATGTTACTATTAAACTTGCCAATAGAGATACTATTTCACCAATTGGAATTGTTAGAGATGTTGAAGTCTTGTGTGGGAAAACCAAATATCCTGCTGATATTCTTGTTCTTACTTCCCCACAAGATAGCTTTTGTCCCATTATATTTGGTAGACCCTTCTTAAATACTGCCAATGCTACCATAGACTACACTAAGAATATTGTTACTGTTGGTTTGGATGATATGGTTCATGAGTTTAATTTCTCTAAATTTAGTAAACAACATCATGAGGAAGAATTACCTAGTAAGGATGAAATTATTGGTCTTGCTTCTATTGCCGTACCTCCTAGTGATCCTTTAGAACACTATTTGCTAGACCATGAAAATGATATGTTCATGAAAGAAAGAAGGGAAATAGATGAAGTATTCTTTAAACGGGAACCTATTCTGCATCACAACTTGCCTGTTGAAATTTTAGGGGATCCTCCTCCACCTAAGGGTGATCCCGTGTTTGAGCTCAAAACTTTGCCTGATAATCTTAAATATGCTTATCTTGATGAAAAGAAGATATATCCTGTTATTATTAGTGCTAACCTTTCAGAGCATGAAGAAGAAAGATTATTGAAAACTCTGAAGAAGCATCGTGCTGCTATTGGATATACTCTTGATGATCTTAAGGGCATTAGTCCCACTCTATGTCAACATAAAATAAATTTGGAAGCAGATGCCAAACCAGTTCGTGATCCTCAACGACGTCTGAATCCTAAAATGAAAGAAGTGGTAAGAAAAGAAATACTAAAGCTTCTGGAGGCAGGTATAATCTATCCCGTTGCTAATAGTGAGTGGGTAAGTCCCTAAGAAGGGAGGTATTACTGTTGTTCCTAATGATAAAGAAGAATTGATTCCACAAAGAATTATCACAGGTTATAGGATGGTAATTGATTTCCGCAAATTAAATAAAGCTACTAAGAAAGATCATTACCCCTTACCTTTTATTGATCAAATGCTAGAAAGATTATGCAAACATACACACTATTGCTTTCTAGATGGTTATTCTGGTTTCTCTCAAATACCTATGTCGGCTAGAGATCAATCAAAGACTACTTTTACATGCCCTTTTGGTACTTTTGCTTATAGACATATGCCTTTTGGTTTATGTAATGCACCTGCTACCTTTCAAAGATGCATGATGGCTATATTCTTTGACTTTTGTGAAAAGATTTGTGAGGTTTTCATGGACGACTTTTCCGTCTATGGTTCCTCTTTTGATGATTGCTTGAGCAATCTTGATCGAGTTTTGCAGACATGTGAAGAAACTAATCTTGTCTTGAATTGCGAAAAGTGCCACTTTATGGTTAATGAAGGTATTGTCTTGGGGCACAAAATTTCTGAAAGAGGTATTGAAGTTGATAAAGCCAAGGTTGATGCTATTGAAAAGATGCCATGTCCCAGGGACATCAAAGGTATAAGAAGTTTCCTTGGTCACGCCGGATTTTACAGGAGGTTCATAAAGGACTTCTCAAAAATTTCTCGGCCTCTGACTAATTTATTGCAAAAAGGTATACCATTCGTCTTTGATGATGATTGTGTAGAAGCATTCGAAATACTTAAGAAAGCATTAGTCTCTGCACCTGTTGTTCAGCCACCTGATTGGAACCTACCCTTTGAAATTATGTGTGATGCTAGTGATTATGCTGTAGGTGTTGTTCTAGGGCAAAGAGTTGACAAGAAATTAAATGTTATTCATTATGCTAGTAAGACTCTAGACAATGCTCAAAGAAACTATGCTACTACTGAAAAAGAGCTTTTAGCAGTTGTATTTGCTTGTCATAAGTTCAGATCTTTTATTGTTGATTCTAAAGTAACTATTCAAACAGATGATGCTGCTATTAAATATCTTATGGAAAAGAAAGATGCTAAGCCTAGACTTATTAGATGGGTTCCCTTGCTACAAGAATTTGATTTGCATATTGTTGATAGAAGGGGAGGTGAGAACCCCGTTGCAGACAACTTCTCTAGGTTAGAAAATATCCTTGATGACCCACTACCTATTAATGATAGCTTTCCTGATGGACAATTAAATGTTATAAGTACTTCTCGTAGTACTCCATGGTATGCTGATTATGCTAATTATATTGTTGCTAAGTTTATACCACCTAGCTTCACATACCAACAAAAGAAAAAGGTTTTCTATGATTTAAGACATTACTTTTGGGATGACCCACATCTTTATAGAGAAGGGGTAGATGGTGTTATTAGACGTTGTGTACCTGAGCATGAACAGGAACAGATCCTACGCAAGTGTCATTCCGTGTCTTATGGAGGACACCACGCTGGAGATAGAACTGCACATAAGGTATTGCAATCTGGTTTTTATTGGCCTACTCACTTCAAGGATGCTTGTAAGTTTGTCTTGTCTTGTGATGAATGTCAAAGAATTGGTAATATTAGTAGACGTCAAGAAATGCCTATGAATTATTCACTTGTTATTGAACCATTTGATGTTTGGGCTTTGATTATATGGGACCTTTTCCTGCCTCTAATGGATACACACATATTCTAGTTGCTGTTGATTACGTTACTAAGTGGGTAGAAGCTATTCCAACTAGTAGTGCTGATCATAACACTTCTATTAAAATGCTTAAAGAAGTTATTTTCCCGAGGTTTGGAGTCCCTAGATATTTAATGACTGATGGTGGTTCACACTTTATTCATGGTGCTTTCCGTAAAATGCTTGCTAAATATGATGTTAATCATAGAATTGCATCTCCTTATCACCCACAGTCTAGTGGTCAAGTAGAGTTGAGCAATAGAGAGCTCAAATTAATTTTGCAAAAGACTATTAATAGGTCTAGAAAGAATTGGTCTAAGAAACTTGATGATGCGTTATGGGCTTATAGAAATGCATACCGAAATCCTATGGGTATGTCTCCGTATAAAATGGTATATGGAAAAGCATGTCACTTACCTCTCGAACTAGAACATAAGGCATATTGGGCTATTAAAGAGCTTAACTATGATTTTAAACTTGCCGGTGAAAAGAGGTTATTTGATATTAGCTCACTTGATGAATGGAGAACCCAAGCTTATGAAAATGCCAAGTTGTTTAAAGAAAAAGTTAAAAGATGGCATGACAAAAGAATACAAAAGCATGAGTTTAATGTAGGTGATTATGTATTGCTATACAACTCTCGTTTAAGATTTTTTACAGGGAAACTTCTCTCTAAATGGGAAGGCCCCTATGTTATCGAAGAGGTCTATCGTTCCGGTGCCATAAAAATCAACAACTTCGAGGGCGCAAATCCGAAGGTGGTAAACGGTCAAAATATCAAACATTATATCTCAGGTAATCCCATAAATGTTGAAACCAATATTATTGAAATCGCAACCCCGGAGGAATACATAAGAGACACTTTCCGAAACGTTTCAGACTCCGAAAAGGAATAGGTATGTGGTACGGTAAGTAAACCGACTCCAAAACAAGTTTTAAGGCAATATTTCTCTGTTTTGGAATATTTAGAAAAATAGAAAAATAAGTAGCAGTCCGGGAAGGACACGAGGGCCCCACGAGGGTGGTGGGCGCGCCCCCTACCTCGTGAGCACCTCGTGTGCCTTCCGGACTCCGTTTTCTTGCACGTTACGTATTTTGGTCGGTAAAAATGCAATATATATTCTCCCAAAGTTTTTGAGTCCCGTATCACGCAAAAATCTCCTGTCTTTGTTTCGAGCTGTCCTATTGCAGATTAAATCAACATGTCTTCCCAGGATTCGGAAGGAGAAAGCTATGTGGATGATTACTTAGCAAATCCAAAGGTCTATGGAGATGTGGAACATAATGGATGGACCACGGAGGAAGAAGAGGACTATGAACCCAAGGGGAAGGAGGAGACGAGCTCAGATGAAGATGAAGCACCATTACCTCAACCTCGGGACATGCACGTGGAGTTCAAAAAGTCAAGTCTCCCTGATAGGGTAAAGAAACCCAAGTTCGAGTTTATCCCTTTTCGTCTTTTGCAGGAAAATAAGCAGGACCTATGCAAAAAGATATTAACCCTGGAGTGGGAAATTGATGATCTGAGGGATCAGAATGCCATCCTCAAGCGCAAATTAAGGGAGAAGACTAAGCCATCAACTAAGCCAACATCACCACCACCTTCTTCACCAACCAAGGAGACATAATCACATGGGTATGGGCACTCCCCTTGGCAACTGCCAAGCTTGGGGGAGGTGCCCCGGTATCGTATCACAATCATAACTCCTATCTTTACCGTTTTTCTTAGTTCGATCCTATTAGTAGTATTTTGATCTAGTAGAATAAAGTTTATGGCATGATCTAGTTTTGAGTTTTGCTTTATGATCTCTCTATGTAATCGAGTCCATGAGCTATATATAGTAAAGATTAGTGTTGAGTCAAGGGCTTGATTATTTTTCCATGATCTTGGGTGAATAAAAGAAAAGAGAAAAATAATAAAAAGAAACAAAAGTTCATATTGATCTTATTGAGAGTAATGACTTCACATAGAAAAAGTATGATGATTAAAAGTTGTTGGGAGTTGGCAGACATAGCTTTGGTCATTGTTGCAATTAATAGGAAGTAATAAGGAAAGATAGGTTTCACATATAGATATATTATCATTGACATATTTTATGATTGGGAGCACTCATTAAAATATGACATGCTAAAGAGTTGATGTTGGACAAGGAAGACGACGTAATGAGTCAAGTTTTTCTTATATCTGAGATAAAGTATGTTGTCATGGATCCTCTAACTCATTGAGCTTGCCTTTCCCCCTCATGCTAGCCAAATTCTCAGCACCAAGTAGAAATACTACTTATGCTTCCAAATATCCTTAAACCAGTTTTGCCATGAGAGTCCACCATATCTACCTATGGATTGAGTAAGATCCTTCAAGTAAGTTGTCATCGGTGCAAAGCAATAAAAATTGCTCTAAATATGTATGATTGATTGGTGTGGGAGAAATAAGCTTTATACGATCTTGTGATGTGAAAGTAATAAAAGCGACGAACTGCACAATAAAGGTTCATATCACAAGGGGCAATATAAAGTGACGAACTACACAATAAAGCTTTCTTTTGACATTGAGATTTTATATATCCAACCATAAAAGCGCATGGCAACCTCTGCTTCCCTCTGCGAAGCGCCTATCCTTTATTATTATCTTCTACCTTATGCAAGAGTCATGGTGATCTTCACCTTTTCTTTTTCATTTTATCCTTTGGCAAGCTTAGCATGTTGAAAAGAACATGATATATATATCTAATTGGATGTAGGGGGAGCATGAACCATTATTGTTGACATTACCCTTGAGGTAAAAGGTTGTGGGGCAAAACTATAAGCCCCTATCTTTCTCTGTGTCCGATTAAAACTCCGTAACCACAAGTATCGCGTGAGTGTTAGCAATTATGGAGGACTAAATGATAGTTGAGTATGTGGACTTGTTTTTAGGTATGACATAGACTCTTTTCGATGATATGATAAATTGCAATTTCTTCAATGACTGAGATTATAGTTTGTCGGAGCCCAATAAAGTTTATGATTTATACTTTTGCATTGTGAATAGATCATCACTTGAACATAAGTAATCATATGACAAAATCTATATTTGTTGCTGTTATGAGAATAATCATGATGCCTTCATGTCCGTATTTTATTTTTATCGACGCCTCTACCTCTAAACATGAGGACATATTTATTGTTATCGGCTTTTCGCTTGAGGACAAGCGGGGTCTAAGCTTGGGGGAGTTGATACGTCCATTCTGCATGATGCTTTTATATCGATATTTATCGCATTATGGACTGTTATTTCACTTTATGTCACAATACTTATGGCTATTCTCTCTTATTTTACAAGGTTTATATAAAGAGGGAGAATGCCGGCAGCTGGAATTCTGGTCTGGAAAAGGAGCAAATATTAGAGACCTATTCCGCGCAACTCCAAAAGTCCTGAAACTCCACGGAACGTCTTAAAAGAAATAAAGAAAAATCCACGGCAAAGATGAAGGCCAGGGGGCCCACACCCTTCTCACGAGGGTGGGGGGCGCGCCCCCCTAGGGCGCGCCCCTACCTCGTGGGCCCCCTGGTGGCTCTCCGATGCCCATCTTCTCCTATATGAGGTCTTTCGATGAGAAAAAAATAAGAAGGAACTTTTCGGGACGAGACTCAGCCGCCACGAGGCGGAACCTTGGCGGATCCAATCTACAGCTCCGGCAGAGCTGTTCTGTCGGGGAAACTTCCCTTCTGGGAGGGGGAAATCATCACCATCGTCATCACCAACGCTCCTCTCATTGGGAGAGGGCAATCTCCATCAACATCTTCACCAGCACCATCTCATCACCAAACCCTAGTTCATCTCTTGTATCCAATTCTTGTCTCAAAGTCCGGGATTGGTGCTAGTAGTGTTGATTACTCCTTGTAGTTGATGCTAGTTGGTTTATTTGGTGGAAGATCATATGTTCAGATCCTATATGCATATTATTACCCCTCTGATTATGAACATGAATATGCTTTGTGAGTAATTACGTTCATTCCTGAGGACAGGGAGAAGTCTTGCTATGAGTAGTCATGTGAATTTGGTATTCGTTTGATATTTTGATAAGATGTATGTTGTCTAGCCTCTAGTGGTGTTATGTGAACGTCGACTACATAACACTTCACCATTATTTGGGCCTAGAGGAAGGCATTGGGAAGTAATAAGTAGATGATGGGTTGCTAGAGTGACAGAAGCTTAAACCCTAGTTTATGGGTTGCTTCGTAAGGGGCTGATTTGGATCCATATGTTTCATGCTATGGTTAGGTTTACCTTAATACTTTTGTTGTAGTTGCGGATGCTTGCAATAGAGGTTAATAATAAGTGGTATGCTTGTTCTAGTAAGAACAACACCCAAGCACCGGTCCACCCACATATCAAATTATCAAAGTATCGAACGCGAATCATATGAACGTGATGAAAACTAGCTTGACGATATTCCCATGTGTCCTCGGGAGCGCTTTTCCTATTATAAGAGTTTGTTCCGGCTTGTCCTTTGCTACAAAAGGATTGGGCCACCTTGCTGCACTTTATTTACTTTTGTTACTTGTTGCTCGTTACAATCTATCTTATCACAAAACTATCTGTTACCACTTATTTCAGTACTTGCAGAGAATACCTTGCTGAAAACCGCTTATCATTTCCTTCTGCTCCTCGTTGGGTTCGACACTCTTACTTATCTAAAGGACTACGATAGATCCCCTATACTTGTGGGTCATCATTAAACAAAACAACTCTGACTTAAATGAATAACCGTATTGCAATAAACATGATCCAATCATATTCATGCTCAATGCAAACACCAAATAACATTTATTTAGGTTCAACACTAATCCCGAAGGTAGAGGGAGTGTGCGATGGTGATCTTATCAACCTTGGAATCACTTACAACACACAGGGTCACCTATCTTTCTATGGTCATACACCCAATATAAATGGGTTATTGAATCTCTATCATAGTGATACACATATTCATAATATTGAAGCCAAAAGATGCGAAGTTAATAATGATAGTGCAACTTATTTGAGGCACTTGCGTTTAGGTCATATTGGTGTAAATCGCATGAAGAAACTCCATGCTAATGGGCTTTTGGAATCACATGATGCTTGTGAACCATGCCTAATGGGAAAGATGACTAAGACTCCGTTCTCCGGAACAATGGAGCGAGCCACTGACTTATTGGAAATAATACATACCGTTGTATGCGGTCCGATGAGTTTTGAGGCTCGCTGTCAGTGTCAAAACCGGCGGATCTCGGGTAGGGGGTCCCGAACTGTGCGTCTAAGGCGGATGGTAAAAGGAGGCAGGAGACACGATGTTTTACCCAGGTTCGGGCCCTCTTGATGGAGGTAAAACCCTATGTCCTGCTTGTTTATTCTTGATAATATGAGTAGTACAAGAGTTGATCTACCACGAGATCGGAGAGGCTAAACCCTAGAAGCTAGCCTATGGTATGATTGTATGTTGTCCTATGGACTAAAACCCTCCGGTTTGTATAGACACCGGAGGGGCTAGGGTTACACAAGGTTGGTTACAAAGGAGGAGATATACATATCCGTATTGCCTAGCTTGCCTTCCACGCCAAGTAGAGTCCCATCCGGACACGGGACGAAGTCTTCAATCTCGTATCTTTATAGTCCAACAGTCCGGCCAGAGGATATAGTCCGGCTGTCCGGAGACCCCCTAATCCGGGGCTCCCTCAGTAGCCCCTGAACCAGGCTTCAATGACGATGAGTCCGGCGCGCAGTGTTGCCTTCGGCATTGCAAGGCGGGTTCCTCCTCCGAATACACCACATAAGAGTTTGAATACAAGGATAGTGTCCGACCCTGCAAAATAAGTTCCACATACCGCCGTAGAGAGAATAATATTTCCACAAATCTAATCTGCTGACACGTTTTGGCAGCATGACATCACGCCACGGCCCGGTAATTATTCAAACCGTTTTTCTTTAACCAGCCCCACACACAGCGCGAGGCGGTTTCTCGACATGTCTCGTCAAAGCAGAGATCGTGTTCCCCTTATCACGGGATTCTCATCAATACAAACGTGGGTAACCCAACCATGCCTGTTGGTATGACTCCTAGATCTTAGGTAAGTCTCAAACGGCCACGAGGAGGACGCCTGATATTCACCCCCTTTATAAAGGGACAAGGCTTTTTCTTTTTTCCCTCCTGTGCTCAATCGAATCCCCCCTGCCTCGAGTTCTAAGACCCAAAGCTCAGGTCAGGTGCTTCGGACCTTCAATCATGTTTGGATCCAGCCTTCAAGGCCGGTGGATGCCTTCCTCCGTCACGGAGGAGGACATCAAGAAGTTGAGGGAGGCCAGATATCTGACCGTCGAAATTTCGCATAGGCTGCCCGCCTGAGGGCAGGTCGTCCCTACTCCCGAACCCAACGAGAGCGTTGTGTTCGTCTCCCACTTCCTCCAAGGACTAGGCCTCGCTCTGGATCCCTCGTTAGGGGTCTTATGTTCTATTACGGGCTGGATTTTAACGATCTGGCCCTGGATTCCCTTCTTCACATCTCGTCATTTATTGTCGTCTGTGAGGCCTTCCTCCGCATTACCCCTCACTTCGGTCTGTGGCTCAAGACCTTCGATGTGAAGATGAAGATGGTTGAGGGGTAGTACGCAGCGTGCGGAGGTGCTCTAATAAGCAAAATTGCTGACGCTCCATGGCCAAAGGGTTCTTTTCCAGAGGTGTCCGGATTGTGGCAACAGGAGTGGTTTTACGTCACAACTCCCCGAAGTGCCAAGTGGGTAGCTGCCCCCACCTTTCGCTCGGGCCCTCCACCACAACTGATGTCATGGATCAGCAGGGGGCTGAGCTGGGGTCCAGCCAAGGACGTGCCAATACTTCAGAGCCGCATCCGAGATCTCTTCGAGGGAGATTTCATTCTGGTTATGGTAATGCAAGTTATGCTGGTTCGTCGAGTCCAGCTGTCGGTGTCAAAACCGGCGGATCTCGGGTAGGGGGTCCCGAACTGTGCGTCTAGGCCAGATGGTAACAAGAGGCAAGGAACACGATGCTTTACCCAGGATCGGGCCCTCTTTATGGAGGTAAAACCCTATGTCCTGCTTGATTAATATTGATGATATGGGTAGTACAAGAGTAGATCTACCACGAGATCAAGGAGGCTAAACCCTAGAAGCTAGCCTATGGTATGACTGTTGTATGATGAAGTTGTTCTACGGACTAAAACCCTCCAGTTTATATAGACACCGGAGAGGGTTAGGGTTACACAAAGTCGGTTACAATGGTAGGAGATCCAAATATCCGCATCGCCAAGCTTGCCTTCCACGCCAAGGAAAGTCCCATCTGGACACGGGACGAAGTCTTCAATCTTGTATCTTCATAGTCCTGGAGTCCGGCTGAAGGTATAGTCCGGCTACCCGAACACCCCCTAATCCAGGACTCCCTCAGTAGCCCCTGAACCAGGCTTCAATGACGACGAGTCCGGCGCGCAGAATGTCTTCGGCATTGCAAGGCGGGTTCCTCCTCAAAATTCTTCATAAAAGTTTGTAAACACCAAGAGTAGTGTCCGGCTCTGCAAAATAAGTTTCCATGTATTGCCACAGAGAGAATAATATTAACACAACATATTCCGCAGCGTGACATCACACTACGGCCAAGCCTTTATTCGAATCGTTTTCACTTTTCCACCTCAGCGTGTTTGGCGAGGCGGTTTCCTTAGCACGTCTTGTCAAAGCAGAGATCGTGTCCCCCATTTACGGGATTCTCATCAATACAGACGTGGGTAACCCAACCGCGCCCTTTATCACGGCGCTTGGGAGGCAAGCGAGTTTTACTAGGCTGGTGGGGACGCATAGTCGCATCCGCCCATATAAGGGGATAAGGATCCACCTTTTTACCTACGCCTTCTTCCTCCTTTGCCTATCCATCTTCTGCGCACCCGAGCTCCAGCGCCCAAGCCTGCACTTCCTACCTCAACCTTCTCCAACAATGTCCGGAGCGGGAGGCAAGTGGATGGTCTCCTCCGTCACGGAGGGCCATGTCAAAAGGCTAAGGAAGGCCGGATACCTGTCCAAAGACATCGCGCACCGGCTTCCTGAGGAGGGGCAACTTCTCTCCACCCCAAGGCCCCATGAGAGGGTAGTATTTCTTCCCCACTTCATCCGCTGACTGGGTTTTCCTCTCCACCCATTTGTCCGCGGGCTCATGTTCTACTATGGCCTAGATTTCCACGATCTGGCCCCGAACTTGATCCTCAATATCTCGGCGTTTATCGTCGTGTGCGAGGCTTTCCTCTGCATCCGCCCCCATTTCGGCCTCTGGCTCAAGACCTTCAACGTCAAGCCAAAGGTGGTGCACGGCAACCAGGCGGAGTGCGGAGGTGCCATGGCGGGAAAAATAGTCAACGTCCTATGGCTCAAGGGCTCCTTTGTGGAGACCTTGAAGGGGTGGCAGTCAGGGTGTTTTTACATCACCGAGCCACACGATCTGAAGTGGAGCGCAGCCCCTGAATTCCGATCCGGACCCCCTACACGGCTCACGTCCTGGAAGGAGACGGGCTTGTCGTGGGGCGACGAAGAAGAGGTGACCGGACTGCAAAAATGCATCCAGTCCCTGGTGAACAAGCAGCTTAAGCTTGTCAACGTAGTCTAGGTCATGCTCGTCCGCCGGATCCTTCCGTGTCAAGAACGGGACTTCAATTTGTGGGAGTTCAACCCGGCGCAGCACCGAACTCTGAGCAGGCTCTTCGACACGACGTACGAAGATGTCTGGAAGGGGCTAACCAAAGGCACCGAGGCTCCCACATCCGCCTCCGAAGACCGCGGATTCAGCTCGCAGCGTCCTTTGACAGGATTGGCAGGCGAAGTCCGGACTGATTAACTGTCCAGCTCCCTTGCCCGAAGACCCATCCCCTGCTCTCCTAGTGAAGCTGCTGGTTCCGGCACCTTATGTGGTGCCGGAGAAGAAGGCCAAGAATAAGAAGGCCACGGGGACTCGAAAGAGTTCCCGGCATATGGTGGTGTCGGACTCGTCGTCCGATGAGTCCCAGACGCACTCCTGCCATGAAGATGAGGAGGAGAAAGAAGAGACCTCTCCCCCTCCAGCGGGGGGAGGAAAGAAGAGGAAGGCCGCCCTAGTAGGGGAGGCCAAAGGGTCCAAGAAGAGGAAAACCCCTCCGCCGGACTACGCCCCCGACGCCGACGAGGACGAAGAGGAGTGGCCGGACAGGACCAAGCGTCCGGCGAAATTGTACGTGTTCGGATACTAGAGTAACTCATGATATTCCTTTTGTTGCACAGCTTTCCCTAATGTCGAATATAATCATGCAGCCCGCCCAAGGACGGGCTCGACGAGTCGTCGAGCGGCTCCCTGGATTCATCGGACGTGAATTCAGTTCCGCCCGCTGCCTCCCCCTGTGCTGCGGATGACGCCGAAGTGGCGTCGCGACAAGCTCCGCGGCAAGAGGAGGTGGTCCAGGAGGAGCCGCGAGGTGACCTCCCGGACTCCAGGAGTAAAGGGGACAAGTCCCCCCAGGGCTCCAAGTCCGGTTTTAAGCCGGACACCGCGCCGGAATCATCAACGGTTCCGGACCGCGGCAGGCGAACTCCTGCCAAGAGGAGCAAGCCTATTGAGCCGGCATCCTACGTCCAACCGGAGGCGCCGGACAATCTGCTGGAGGTGCTTAAGGGCGCCTCCATCGACGAGGAGCACTGTACCATCATGAGTACGGTGGTCCAGAAGGTTCGGTTCGTGAAAAGCGGACTGGCTGAAGCTTGTGCTAGCCTTCTAACAGGCTTCGAGGTAAGTAAAAATATGTAAAAATATTACCGCATAGACAGTAGCCCCTGATGCCCTGTTTGGCGTTTGAAAAGAAAAGCCGAATAGAGGATCTATTAAATATCGCAAGAGTCAAACTAAAAAGGAGTCAATATACGTATGCAGGCTTCGCTGCTGGCTACCGCCGCACTGACTGCGGAGGTGGGTGCCCTGAAGCAGGGCCTCGAGCGGACCGAGCAAGAGCTCGGCCTTGCCAAATGGCAGCTCGAGGAGAAAGAAGGTAAGAAATACCTTATAGAAAAAATGCCTATAAGAAGACGCAATTGCAAAAAATGACAGGAGTATACTGCTTATTGTAGGGGCCACAACTGAGGTGGCGACCCTCAAGCAGGTGCTGTCTAAGGCCGAGAAGAAAGCGGCCACGGAGCGCACAGAGCGGGAGAAATTTGAGGCGCAGGTCGGCGAGGTGCAGCAAGAGCTTCAGGCTCTCATGAAAAAACATGTGAGTTTGGAGCTCGACTCGAAGATGCGAGCGTCCGAGCTTGCTATGGCCCTTAAAACTGCCGAATCTGCCAAGGCCGAAGCCCAGAAGGCCCTCCAGGAATTGGATGCGGTGAAAAAGATAGCGGCGGGTAAGGCATTCTCTATGCAAAGCAGACATACAAAAGTAAACTACTTGTTACTTACCCGAATCCAGAGCTCTCCATGGGCATTCGCAGATCTTCCCCGCAGCGTATCCGATGCCGCCGCATTCTACCGAGCCGAGGAAGGCAGCTCGACGGAGAAGGTGTTCTGGTCTCAGTACGCTGAGGCCGGATACCCTGTGCCCTTGAGCGACCAGCTGAAGCAGCTGGTCGAGCTCCACAAGGCGGCCGAACAGGCCCTGAAGGGCTTCATAGTTCGGCTATGGCCTGGAGAGGCCCTGCCTGGGAGCTACTTCGGACCGGTGCGGCGGCTGGTGGAGGCATGTCCAAGGCTCGAGGTCATCAAGCACTCCGTCTGCATCGAAGGTGCACGTAGGGCCCTTGCCAAGGTGCACTGGGGTAAGCTGGACGGTGAGAAGCTTGTGAGGGACTGGCCACCGCCGGGGAAGGAGCATCGCAAGCCCGAGAACTATTACAAGGATGTTCTGGCTGGTGCCCGCCTTATGGCGGATGAATGTACCAAGGATGTAATTTTTGAATGAACTCACTCGTGTTATCCTGTGCGTTGAAAACTTGTTCATATGCGCTAAGCAATGCTTGTTGAATTTAAAATATTACTTTCTGTGCGGCCGTTTATCAAAAAATTGAGAGATGGCAAGTCGTCGGCTTCTGCCCCCATGCCACTAGTGCTGGGGTGTTCAGGATAAACCTGAGCGCTCTTTCCGTCGAGGGAGGCGCTCAGCACAACGAACAAGGCAATCAGACTATAATGCTTGAACACTCTCACTTAGCCATAGAACTCTATAATTTTAAATTTCGGCGAAGCCCCTAGTATTCGGAAGACCGAGTTCGGGGCGCTATCCACGCCTTGGCCGGACAAAGCCGGTTCCTCGCTCGAAGCGGCATAAGTCTTTAAGGACTCGAAAAACCTCTCGAACAGCGACCGGTCTCTCGCCTCATCATGACAGTCAGTTTTAGCTTTCTCTACTAAGGTGCTCCGCCAGCTCAACTGGGGCACAATCGCAGTAGTTCTCCTAGTGCTACCTTAGCCGATATAGCAGAACGTAAGGCACCAAAACATAGGAGCCGGGCAAACCCAACTATTGACCCAAATCATGATTCGGAGCCGATGCATATAGTGCTATAAGTTCGGGGTGCCGCACTTGTGAAAGTGTACGGACTTCTCACGCCATATTGATGGGTACCTAAGCCCCTGGCGTATTTTGCCGTACCACAGTGTACGGATGCAACATGTTATTAATAAACATATATATAAAAAGAGGATAATGCAAAAAATAGACAAAAAGCTATGCATTGTTTATAGAAAGGCTGCTATGAAAGCGGAACGATACAAATAGTGCGATAAGCAAAGGAAATTGGACTATTTAACATGTCCTGGAAAGGGGCAGGCCGCGGAATTGTATTAAAAACAGGTATACTGCTCGCAATAGAGACCACTTGGGAGTTCCATAATGCGGCGTGGCTTGTCTGCTTTCCTGGATCTTGCATCGTTTGTGCGGCAGTTGAATTGCCGAACGGGTCGTCCGAAGTATGGAGTCCTGAGAGTAAGATAAAAAAGGAATCCGGCAGCCCCTGGTGCGGTTTAAGCCGTATTTTGGGCGTGCCGTGATAGTGCCCCTTCCCCTGTGCCCATGGTATTTCAAGAGCATAGTTATGTACGTGAAGCACTAGTTTCGCTATATCGTGAGGGCTAGGGTTGGGGCCGCATTGCTACGCTAGCTCAGAACGTGCCAGACGGTCTTGTTGTAGGGTACTCTGGGCGCGCTTGACAGTGTCCGGCTTTTTGAAGGCTGAACTGGAGAACTACCTAGAGAGGCTGCTTTGTACTTCTGCTGCGAGCGCTGCCGTGTGCTCCTTCGTTCGGAGGGAGCGTTCAGTGTTCCCATTGACTGTGATTACTCCTCTAGGGCCTGGCATCTTGAGCTTGAGGTATGCATAGTGCGGTACCGCGTTGAATTTTGCGAATGCGGTTCGCCCGAGCAGTGCATGATAGCCACTACAGAACGGGACTATGTCGAAGATTAACTCCTCGCTTCGGAAGTTGTCCGGAGATCCGAAGACCACTTCTAGTGTGACTGAGCCTGTATAGTTGGCTTCTACACCTGGTATGACGCCTTTAAAGGTCGTTTTGGTGGGCTTGATCCTCGAGGGATCTATGCCCATTTTTCGCACTATATCCTGGTAAAGCAGGTTCAGGCTGCTGCCGCCGTCCATGAGGACTCTTGTGAGATGAAATCCGTCATTGATTGGGTCTAGAACCAATGCGGCGAAGCCACCGTGACGGATGCTAGTGGGGTGGTCCCTTCGATCAAAGGTGATCGGGCAGGAGGACCATGGGTTGAACTTTGGGGCGACTAGCTCCATCGCATATACGTCCCGTAACGCACGCTTCCGCTCCCTCTTGGGGATGTGGGTTGCGTATATCATGTTCACCGTCCGCACTTGCAGGGGAAATCCCTTCTGTGCACTGTTGTTCGGCGGCCTGGGCTCCTCCTCGTCGTTGCTATGCAGCCCCTTGTCTTTGTTTTCGGCTCTTAACTTGCCTGCCTGCTTGAACACCCAACAATCCCTATTGGTGTGATTGGCTGGCTTTTCGGGGGTGCCATGTATCTGGCACAAGCGGTCGAGTATTCGGTCCAAACTGGACGGGCTCTGAGTATTTCTTTTGAATGGCCTTTTCCGTTGACCGGATTTGTAGCCTCAGAATCTGGCATTAATTGCCGTATCCTCGTTGCTGTCGCTGTTAACGCGGCGCTTTTGTTTGTTCCAACGTGACCTGTCACTTTTGTCCTTGGTATTCGAATTACCAGGGTTCTTGGTTAAGTTGTTGCTGTGAGCTAGCCAGCTGTCTTCTCCTGCGCAAAAGCGGGTCATGAGTGTCGCGAGGGCTGCCATAGATTTCGGCTTTTCCTGTCCCAGGTGCCGGGCAAGCCACTCATCGCGGATATTATGCTTGAAGGCCGCTAAGGCCTCTGCGTCCGGACAGTCGACTATCTGGTTTTTCTTTGTTAGGAACCGTGTCCAGAATTGCCTGGCCGATTCCTCAGGCTGCTGAATTATGTGGCTTAGGTCATCAGCGTCCGGTGGTTGCACATAAGTGCCCTGGAAGTTGTCAAGGAATGCAGCTTCCAGGTCCTCCCAAGAACCGATTGAGTCTGCTGGCAAGCTGTTAAGCCAATGCCGGGCCGGTCCCTTAAGTTTGAGTGGGAGGTATTTGATGGCGTGTAGATCATCACCACGGGCCATGTGGATATGAAGGAGATAATCCTCGATCCATACCGCAGGATCTGTTGTGCCGTCGTACGATTCGATGTTTACGGGTTTGAAGCCCTCAGGGATTTTATGATCCATTACTTCATCTGTGAAGCATAGTGGGTGTGCGGTGCCTCTGTATTGGGCTATATCACGACGCAGCTCAAAGGAGCTTTGTCTATTGAGTTCGGCCCAGCCGGATTTATTGCATCCGGAGTGATGATCACTGTCACGTGCCGTGGGGCGCCTGCGCGATCCGTAGATCGATCTTGTTTGCTTTGCCTTGTCCTCCAGTATGTCGCGCAGGTCGGGCGCATTTTCCCGCGCCTTAGTATGCTTGACGCGGCGTCGGGGCATGGCTTGAGTGGAGGGCCAAGAGGCCTCTCTGTCGCGGCCACGAGGTGGCCGGTCGGCCATGTCATGCGCTGGTGATGTAGGTGCTTCCTCCTCTAGTCGGGGTAGCAGCCTGCGCTTTGGGTAACTCTTGGAGGGGCGTTCGAGTTCATACTCTTTGGCCACAAGGACTTCAGTCCATCTGTCAGCTAGCAAATCCTGATCAGCTCTAAGCTGTTGCTGCTTTTTCTTGAGGCTGCTTGCCGTGGCCATAAGCCTGCGTTTAAAACGCTCTTGTTCGGCAAGATCCTCTGGCACGGCGAACTCGTCGTCGTCGAGGCTTGCCTCGTCTTCGGAGGGAGGCGTATAATTATTGTCCTCAACCTCTTGGTCCGCCGCCCTCTCGTGAGGGCTGGCTTCTCTGTCCTCCTGTGCTGAATCTTGCTGGAGGGGGTGTTCTTCGGCGCTATCCGGAGTAGTATTATCTCCCGTGCCGGAATCACCGTTTTTGCTTTGGCGGGATTTAGAGCGGCGCCGCTGACGCCGGCGCTTGGGCTGTTTCTTAGAGGTATCGTCCCCTGCTGTTCCATCACCGTCTCCATCCTTTGGAGTGTCCACCATATATATGTCATATGACGAGGTGGCCTTCCAGCGCCTTCCAGCGCCCTACAGGTGCTGGTTCTTGTTCGTCTCCTGCATCGTCGTCCATGCCGTCGATGTCTTTGGAGTCAAAGTCAAGCATGTCGGTTAAGTCGTCGACAGTGGCTACGAAGTGGGTGGTGGGTGGGTTTTGAATTTCTTCATCGTCCGTATCCCAACCTTGCTGACCGTAGTCCGGCCAGGGCTCTCCTGATAAAGAGAGAGACTTTAGAGAATTCAGGATGTCGCCGAAGGGCGAGTGCTGAAAGATGTCCGCGATGGTGAACTCCATTATCGGCGCCCAATCGGATTCGATCGGCAGGGGCGCAGGGGGCTCGGAGTTCGGAGAGGAATCGGGCTCCTCGGAGTCACGGGCCACATGGAGTGCGGGGCTGGAGTTTGGCTCGATCGCCTCTGAGATCGCAGCCCCTGAGGCAGCATCCAATCATTGATCCTCGATCGGCGCAGTGGGCTCCGAGTCAATGGTCGGAACCGATGCGTGTGCGGCCTCCACGGCGCTGTTCGGCGGCAGAGCTATATCATGCCCATCAAGACAGTGTGGCGCGCTTGGCTATGGCTCGAATCCGTCGAAGATCAAGTCCCCGCGGATGTCAGCCGTGTAGTTTAGGCTTCCAAACCTGACCTGATGGCCAGGGGCGTAGCTTTAGATCTGCTCAAGGTGGCCAAGCGAATACAAAAATCTATCCGGGGAGAAAAGTCTCACCCTGGACTGCATCGTTGTTGATGATCGAAGGAGTCATCGGGCCTAAAAGCGACGACACAGAGGAACTCTCAATGAAAGCACCAATGTCGGTGTCAAAATCGGCAGATCTCGGGTAGGGGGTCCCGAACCGTGCGTCTAGGCCGGATGGTAACAGGAGGCAAGGAACACGATGTTTTACCCAGGTTCGGGCCCTCTTGATGGAGGTAAAACCCTACGTCCTGCTTGATTAGTATTGATGATATGGGTAGTACAGGAGTAGATCTACCACGAGATCAAGGAGGCTAAACCCTAGAAGCTAGCCCATGGTATGATTGTTGTATGATGAAGTTGTTCTACGGACTAAAACCCTCCGGTTTATATAGACACCGGAGAGGGTTATGGTTACACAAAGTCGGTTACAATGGTAGGAGATCCAAATATCCGCATCGCCAAGCTTGCCTTCCACACCAAGGAAAGTCCCATCCGGACATGGGACGAAGTCTTCAATCTTGTATCTACATAGTCCTGGAGTCCGGCTGAAGGTATAGTCCGGCTACCCAAACACCCCCTAATCCAGGACTCCCTCACCAGCCTTGCAAACGCCGGCCCCTCCGTATGTGGGAATTCAACCCAGAAGGACCGCACGCTATTCAGAATTTCCTCGGCATGACGCACGAGGAGATGTACAAATCATTCTTCGGATCCCAAATAGAGTGTCCGGACACTACCGAGGACATGGGCCTGAGCAGAAACCGCACCGCTGCCCAAGTAAGTAATCCCATGGCCGAACACATTGTCCTTTTATTTATCATGACATCATTCTGAAGAATCGCTCTTTGACCAGGACTAGACAACAAAGGCCAAGATGATCCGGTGTTCGGCCCCCCTTCCTGAAGGCTTGGAAAATCCGGTGCTGGAAAAGATGCTCGAGCCAGCACCTTGTCTGGTGCCCTCAAAGGAAGATGAAGGGGGGAATAAAGAGGGCGAAAGCGGGCCCCCATCGCTAACTATTCCAATCGAGGGAATGAGCGCCTCTGCAAGGGAGGATAACCAAGGGGAAGAATCTGGCATTCTCTCTCCCCGGGGAAGGAAGAGGACTACCTCTGAAGGTCCGGAAACCAAGGTTTCCAAACGGGAGAAGAAATCTCCGCCAGAGGGTCCTGCCTCGGAGGGTATTCTTGCCGCACAATGTCCGCGCGGGGATCAGCCCTCTACCGAGCTGTAAGTAATCAAAAAGTACTCAATAGTGAATATATCCTACCTTACCTCAATAGTGAATAACCGAAGCATTTATCTTGTAGTTCGGATCTTAGCCCTTCTCAGTAGAGCTCATCTTCGGGGGATCTTCTTCCAAAGATGATGGAGAGCGAAACGCCTCCCCTTGCCACACCGCCTCACGAGGCAGGCGACCCCGAGGTGTCATCGCAGAGGGTTTCTTCTGATCCGGCAAGGCCAGAAGGTGATCCTATGGCCACCCGAAGTCCCTAGTATCCGGCTCTTGAAGAGAGCAATCAAAAGAGTCCGACACCGTCTGGTATGCGGTCGGACGTACTGAGGGATCTGCTAGAGTGAGCGACTATCTCAGAAGAGCACCGTACGTTGATGGGTACGGTGATTGAAAGGATTTCGTCCGCCGAAAGCAGGTTGCATGAAGCCTTTATGAGTCTACTGACGGGTTTTGAGGTACGTGAAATGATGTACATTTTTGACAGTACCGCACATTTTTAGGTGTGCCCTATGTAGATAGTAGCCCCTGAGACTCTGGTTGTCGTCGAGAACGGCGGCAAACAGAGGATCATAGTCCCAGGTAATAACCAAACCACCTTTATGTACAAGTGGTTGAAGCTCCGGTGGCTAGCCAGACTGATGGGTTTGCCGAACTAAAGCGGCAACTGGATGGGCAGATGCCAACATCGGGCTTGTTAACAAGCGGCTTGACAAGGCACAGGGTAGGTGATTTTTCTGGTGAATGTCATGTAGTAAGAGCAGCATGGTGCCAATATCTTTAATATGTTGTGACTTCAGATGGAGTTGCCACCATGGAGACCCTTCGGGCCGAGCTTGCCCGAGCCAAGGAGCAAGCAATGAGTAGTAATGCGGCCGCTTTAAAGGCGGCCAAAGAGTTAAGGGCCGAACAGGCTGCACATTGCGAGAGCAAACAAAAAAATTGCCAAGATGGCCGTGGAATTAAAAGATGCTGCTGACCGTTACCGGCTTCTTGAAGAAGAAAACCGGTGAAGGCGACGGACCTGGAGAAGGCCACGATGGCGACCAAAGACACCCGCTCTGCAATGAGAGCGAAGAAGGAGGAGCTGCGTGAAGCCGGGGATATTGCGGCTGGGAAGCCCTTTATGCTGCGGAGGAAGTTTGGAGATCCTCGGTATGCCCCTCTGGACCGGCTGTGGACTTTGGCGGACGCATATCTGGACTTGGCGGTGAGTGCTGTCGATGCGGCCGAATACTTCTGAGATCAAATAGATCGTGAAGTGGACAAGCTATTCTAGTCACAATTTAACGTTCCAGAGCGTCCGCTTCCATTGACTGATCGGCTGGCCGAATGGGCCGAGCCGAATAGATTGTCCGGACTTGCCATGAGGTCTGTTGTGGATCATTTGTGGCCGGAAAGGCCAAAGCCGAACAACTATTTTAGTATGGTGCAGCAGGTCCTTGGTGCGGTGCCGCGCATCAATGCGATGAAGAGGTCGGCGTGCATAGAAGGCTCATGGATGGCCCTTGCCCGTGTCAAAACATACTAGGCAGAGATGGATGCCACCACTGCTGCGGTGCAGGGTTCGGCCATACGCCGAGTGGCTGCCGAGCACTATTTTGCAGAAGTTCTTGAAGGCGCTCGTTCGATAGAGGCCTAGTGCTCGAAGAATATTATGTTTGAATGACATGTATTCCTATTGTAAAAACAATGTTTTATTGAGTTTATCAAGGCTATATTTATACTTTTGCTCGAAAGTACTATGATGCCTCCTGTGCGGCCGTGTATGTGTATATGTATAAAACCTGAAAGATGGCAGTCGTCGGCTTCAGCCTCCATGCATATAATGCGGGGGTGTTCGCAGAAGACACATGTTCACACTTGATCCAACGTCTTGGTCCATTAAGGAGGTGATAGCGCAGCG
The DNA here is from genome assembly GCF_003073215.2 of Triticum urartu. Taxonomy (NCBI): domain Eukaryota; kingdom Viridiplantae; phylum Streptophyta; class Magnoliopsida; order Poales; family Poaceae; genus Triticum; species Triticum urartu. The sequence goes on along the minus strand of NC_053024.1, from coordinate 68,593,668 downwards.
AACTAGGCAACCGGACTATAATTCTTTAACACTTTCACTTAGCTAGAGGAGTTTGACAGTGGGGATACTATATAGCCCCTGGTGGCTCCGCGCTCATCCGGATTCGGGGTGCGTACATGCCTGGCCAGGAAACAGCCCTTCGTTAAGGCGGAGGAATCTCGAAGATTCCGCTAGGTCATCGAGTGGTTGACCAGTCTCATGCTATATCATGACAGTCAGTTTTCAGCTTTCTCTACTTAGGTGCTCGTCCGGATGAACCATGGCACAATCGTAGTAGTTCTCCTGGTGCCGCCCTAGCCGATAGAGCGGAACGTAGGGCAGCAAAACACAGGATTCGGGCAAACCCAACATTTGACCAAAGACATGATTCGGAGCTGATGCATGTAAGGCCAAACTCACGACGCCGGACACTCCCTAAGGTATTCGGTCTTTATGATGTAAACTGGGCCTAAACAGTGCCCTTTGTAATAAGCCCCTGGTGTCTAGGTACGTGCAATATTCTGACGTGGCCACATGCCAAGACGTTAGCATCCTTCTCAATTGTACTGAGAATCCGAGGGATGCGTATCAACAAGAGACAGTAAAAAAGGTTTACGCAGGGTCTTAATCTAAAAAGAATCCTTGGAACGGGTCCCTGCTGCACGTCTGCGCCCGTGTCTCCGTTGTGCCGTATTCTGGACGGGTGTAGCATGATGGTCATCTGAAAAAGAAAGGAACTTAATTGAAAAGTTGTCGTGCAAAAGGTAGGTTATACTAAATAAACCATATATAGTTAAAAATGAGTAAAGTTGAGCCTAATTGCCACTTGTTTGCGCGCGTTGAGCCCCTTGTATTGTAATAGGGGTATAGCCATCAAACCTGTATTAATTACATATAGCTGCGCCGGATTCGTCCAGCCGAGTCCGTGGTATTAACGACCTGTCAGATGCTTTAGTTGGTGAGGCCGCTTATTGTGCGGCTGCCAAGGCAGCCGCACGGTCTTCCACGCGCAAGGAGCGCTCAATACTTCCATTTACTGTAATGACGCCACGTGGACCGGGCATCTTAAGCATGAGAGAAGCGTAATGCGGTATCGCGTTAAAGCGAGCGAAAGCTTCGCGTGCGAGTAGTGCTTGATAGCCACTTTGGAACGGAGCAATGTGGAATGTTAAATTTTCACTGCGGAAGTTATCGGGAAAGCCGAATATAACTTCTAGTAGCAGGGAGCCCGTGCAATGGGCCTCGGGGCCTGGCGTTACTCCTTTAAAGGTAGTATTGCTACGACTAATTTTTGTTGGGTCTATCCCATTTTGCGGACTGTGTCCTGATATATCAGGTTTAAACTACTGCCGCCGTCCATCAGGACTTGTGTGAAGTGGTATCCGTCAATTATTGGGTCTAATACCAAGGCAGCCCATCCTGCATGCCGGATATTTGCCGAGTAATCCCGATGGTCAAAGGTGATCGGTTGGGACGACTAGTAGCAGAACTCCGCGGTGATAGGCCCTGGGGCGTGTGGCACTAGAAGTGCCGCTTTGTTTCTCCCCTTTGTTACGTGTAACACGTTTACTGTTTTGACTTCTGGTGGGAATTTCTTTTGTTCCCCAGTGCTTTGCTTACGAGGCTCGTCCTCGTCTTCGCTTGGTGTATCCCGCCCCTTATGTTCGGTGTTGAGCTTGCCGGACTGATTGAAAACCCAACATTCTCTATGGGTATGATTTGCAGGCTTATCGGGGGTGCTGTGGATCTGACATATTTTATCCAGAATCTGGTTTAGGCTGGACAGTTCATCTCTGTTGCCTTTGGAGAGCAGCTTTTGCTGACCTGGCCGAGAGCTTCTGAATCCGGCGTTTACCGCTATGCTCTTCTGGCTTTCTTCTTTATTCCGGCGCTTGGTTTTGCTGCGTTGTGATTTCCCGTTTTCGTCCCTGACTTCGGATGTACTTGGGTCGCTGGTGCTGCATTGGGCTAACCAGCTGTCCTCGCCGGTGCAAAAGCGGGTCATGAGGCTTGTTAAAGCTGCCATTGTTCTCGACTTTTCTTGGCCGAGGTGTCTGGCGAGCCATTCGTCTCGAGCGCTGTGCTTGAAAGCTGCTAAGGCTTCAGCGTCTGGACAGTCGACTATTTGGTTCTTTTTAGTGAGGAACCTGTTCCAAAGCTTTCGTGCTGACTCTCCGGGCTGTTGAGTTATATGACTTAAATCGTCTCCATCCGGTGGTCGGACATAGGTCCCTTGAAAATTTGCCCGAAAGGCGTCTTCGAGCTCTTCCCAGCTTCCAATGGAGTTTTTGAGGAGGCTTTTAAGCCAGAGCCGAGCTGGCCCTTTGAGCTTGAGGGGTAAGTACTTGATGGTGTGGAGATCGTCTCCTCGAGCCATGTGGATATGGAGGATGTAGTCCTCAATCCAGACCCCAGGTGTCGGGTTGTACGTGCGACATATGCCAACGGGTGGCTTATCATTGTGGGAGCCAATAAGACGTCACCGGTGCCTGGAAGCGGGATGAGGCGAAGACATGCACGCCGGCGAATCTTACCCAGCTTCGGGGCTCTCCGTGGAGATAACACCCCTACTGCTGCTCTGCGGGGTCTCCGCATGATCACTAGATGAACAAGTAGCTACACGATGCTCCCTGAGCTGTTTGGCGAGAGGAAGAAGAAGGGCACCGCTCGCTCTCTTCTCCTCCCTATATGGTGTCTAAAACTAGCAGGGATCAACCCTTTGCATGGGTGTCCCGGGGGGTTTATATAGGCCTACCCCCTGGGGATACAATGGTAATCCGGCTAGGCGCGGGGCCCAGCCGTCTGTGTCTACACTCCCGGCTTCCGCGCTGGCTGCTGGGGTCCGCCGGCTGGTGGGTCCCGCCGGCTGCCGGCTCCTTGGTTGACAGGCAGGCCCCACTATCCAGGGCCTTGTCGGTGGCTGGTCACTGTTGCTCAATCCTGGTGACGAGGGCTTCGCCGAGGTGGGCGTGGCTACAGTGCCGCCGTCCGGCGGGTGATCGTTGTAGCCTCTCCGCGTCTTGTCTCCTTAATGGGGCGTCTCCTTCGAGGGAGGTGGCAAGCCGGCTGTGGGGAGCCGGCTCTGTCTTGGGCCGATTGGGGGAGGCCTGGCCGCCTTCGGGTGTCTCTCTGCCCGAAGGGGCCCACTGCCCGTGGGCCGCGCTGGCAGCCCGTCGTGGATGACATCAGGGTCAACGTGGCAACAGTGCCGCGCCGGACGGGTCATGGCCACCCGTATGGCGCACTGTGCCAGGCGTGCTCCGGGATTCGGGCGTGGCAGGCTTTACTGTAGCCACACCCCGTCACATCGCCGTTATGTGGATGCAGACTTCGAGGGTACGATCTTGACCGCTTTGTGGGAGCCGGCTTCTTGGAGTCGGCCTTCTCGCGGCCGGCTTCTCGGAGCCGGCCTTCCCACGGCTTTCTTCATGAGGGCTAAAGTCGGGTTGCCTTCCGATAGCCGGCCTAGGAGTCAGCCGGCAAGGGGAAGGCGGCCCCATGTCTTGGATTCTTGAGGGCCGGATCGGCTCGTAATTTTTTCAGAAGGGCCAGGGGGAGCCGGCTAGGCTACCCATGGTTATTTAATCCGACAGTAGTCCACGAAGCTGATCGAGCTTCGAGGCTGACAAAGGGACGAGAAGCTCGGTCAGCTTCCTATCCTGAGGGGCCGGCTGAGCTTGTGCGCGCCGTCTTCGGAAAGCCCCGTTTCTCGTAGGCAGGAATGCGGGTCGGCCTGCGAGCTGACCGCACGCCATCCCGCGGGCCACGTGGCGAGGAAATCCTGCCAGCGCACGCGCGTGACGGGACGCTGACACAGGCCCGAGCCCGCCACTCCTAGGCCTCGGCCCGAGCGCGGATCTTCTGCGGCCCACGCGGACCGCTCGCCTCCCCACGGTGGTTTTATTACGCCATCAGGGCGCAATAATCGCGGGACATGGGGAAGTGGGCACAGTTGATCCCCACGTTCCCCCACGCCACGCCTCCTCGGCTCCACCGCGCGGGTCTATAAGTAGGGGGAGGAGGGGGAGCGGCAGAGGCTCGCACGCTCTCCCTCGCTCCGCCCCTTCTCGCCTTCCTTCTACTTCTTTCCGCCGCCGCAGCAACCCTTTGCCGCGCCGTTCCGCCGTCGGACCTCTCAGGTCCTTTGGTCCTGCCGTAGCGGGGTCGTGCGCGTCTCCACCGTCGCATCGTCTCGCTCCTCGCCGCGTCGCTCCCATGGCGCTGTCGAGCTCATGGGATGGCTCGAACGTCCACGAGGACGACGTCGAGTTCCTCCGCCGGATGCGGCGCCTGCCGAGCGAGAACTTCGTGCGGGTTCGTCAAGCGCCAGCGAGGGAGATTTCGCCAGCACCGGAGGAGGGAGAGCGGGTGATCTTCCGCTCGCACTGCCTGCGCGGCTTCGGCCTCCCGGCGAGCGGATTCCTCCGAGCCTTCCTTGAATTCTACCACCTCCAGCCACATCACCTCACGCCCAATGCGGTGATGCTGCTGTCAGCTTTCGTCACCCTGTGCGAGGGCTTTCTTGGGGTTCTCCCCACGCTCGAGTTCTGGGGGGAATTCTTCCAGAGCAAGCTCGGCACCGTCGTCGCGGGCGTGCCCGCCCCCTGCGGAGCCTTCATTGCCATGAGGCAGACGGGCGAGAACAATCCGTTCCCGCCCATCCCGCTGATCCAGTCGGTGAAGCTCTGGCAGAAGTCGTACTTTTACGTGAAGAACGTTGCCCAACAAGGCGACTACGTCAACCTGCCGGCTTACGTAGCCGGCCCGCCGGCTGGGAGGCAACCTTCGTGGAGCTACCGGGACAGGTCATTGTCTCAGGCCGGGAACGCAGCCGTCTCCCGGCTTCGGGTGATGATCCAGTCGGAGGGCCTGGCCGGAGCCGACTTGGTGGCCGCCTTCGTGGAGCGCCGGGTACTTCCGCTCCAAGGCCGGCCTCACATGATTTGCTAGATGAGCGGCCGCTTCGACCCGTGCCGGCTGAGCACCAGGGAGGTGCCTCATGCAGAGGTGTCTTACATGGTGAACTACATCTCCAACTGCAAGCTCGCCGAGGATTGGCGATACGGCAAGGAGCCGTATTCCCACGCCACCCCTCCGCCTGCCGTAAGTTTTTTTTTGTAGCCGGCCTCATGATAGCCGACCTCTGATCAGTTGGTTTGCCTTTAGCAGAACCCTCTTCTTCCGCCGAAGGCCAGGGCCGCAGGGGTAGAGCGCCGACTCCTCCCCGACCGCACGGTGGACGACGCCGACGATCCAGACCTGGGAGTGGCCGCCATAGAAGACGCCATCGTGGGGGAAGGCGACGAGGCCGGAGGCGTGGGGCTCGGGGCCGGCTTCGAAGACTGGCTGGACGACGACGAGGTCGAAGCCTCCCCGCAACGCCAGCCGGCGCTTGATCATCAAGGCACGGGCCCGTCTGCCGCGCCGGCTGCCCGTGGCGGCGCGCAGAAGCACCGGGCTGCGTCGACCTTCTTCGGCAGCCGGCCGAAGAAATCCAAGGCTTCTATGGCGGCGACCAATCGGGATGAGGCGGCCGTGAAGGCGGTCCGCTTCCGCAAGGCAGTGAAACAACCGCAGGCGATTTCGGCGTAAGTCGTTGAATGTCTTGTATATATATTTTTTGTTGTCTTTTTCGACCGAAGCTCTTCTAAACCTTTCTTTACTCGCCGGACAGGGCACCGCTTTCCCTTGAGCGGGGTCCTGGAGGCTCCGTAGTCGGGCCGACTGGAGGGTCTTCAGGCTCCCACCGCGTGGATCCCTGCGCCGACCTTAGGGAGGCCATGGAGCGGAACGCACGGGAGACGCGGGATGAGCGGGAGGCGGCGGAGCGAAGGACTGCCCAGGCGACGAAGGAGCAGGCCGACGCGGCGGCCAAGGCCCAGGCGGAGGCGGCAGCCGGGGAGACGGAGGCGGAGGCCTCGCACAACCAGCCTCCGCTGCTCGTCGTTCCCCTTCGCGCCGTGGCCCCCGACGTCCCCGTGCCCCCGTCGGAGGAGGTCGACCAAGGCCCGCCGGTGATGGAGAGGAGGGAGGACCACGCGATCTTCATGGAGGGGGCGCCGCAGACGGCGCCGACTGGAGCGGGCCAAAGCGGCCAATCAGCTGCGGCGCCAGAGCAGCCGTCCGGGGGCGAGCCGGAGGTAGGGGCCAACCTCGAGGTGCAGCCGGCATTGCGCCGGCGCGCAGGGGGTGGCGCCTCCACGCCGGAACCGCACCGAGCTGCGGGCGCTAGCCAGACGGCGGAGGCCCTGGAGGCGGCCAGCGCCAGCACGTCCGAGTGGACTCCCAGCGGGGGGACGGGCGAGCTGAACGCGGCGGCCCAGGAGGTCCGGAACTGGCTTCAAGCTCAGGCCGCCTCGCTGCAGCAATACACCCAAGAGTTCCTCGCGACGCGGGCCGTCATCCGGGTGAGTCTTCTGGCCTTGGTTATTTTGCTCTTTTGATTTCTTCCGTGGGGGCGCGTCAGCGCACCCACTGGGTGTAGTCCCCGAGTTCTGAGTCGGCTGCTGCGCAGGCGGCTTGGAACTTACTAGGTCCTGACAACTTAACTTATCCTCGCCTCCTGTATAATCTTCCAGGAGTATCATAACCTCCGCACTGCCGCCTTCAACTCCCAGGCTCAGGAGCTGGGCCGGAGAACCGAGGACCTGACCAGCAGCCGGAGTGCGTGCTTTGTTTCGTTCATCTCCTGTGGGGGCGCGTCAGCGCACCCACTGGGTGTAGTCCCCGAGATTCGGGCGGACTGCTGAGCAGCCGGGTCGGATCTTCCTTGATTACTTCTTCCTTATTAATTTTTCCTTTGTCTTCATGCTTGCAGGACCCAGTGCCGACTTGAGGGGGCAGCTCAGCGGGGCCCAGGCTGCCCTTCGCGCCAAGGAAGCTGAGTACAACGCCTTGGTCCTGGAGCGTGACCGCCTGGCCAAGAAGTTGGCCGACCAGGAGGAGAGCCACAAGGCGGCCCTGAAGAAGGCGTAGGACAGTAAGGACGCCCTGAAGGCCGAGTTCAAGACCGAAGCGGCGGGTTGGGCCGAGGCGAAGCAGGCACTGAGCGAGGGCTTCAGTCGTATCGAGGATCTGATCGATGGTAAGCCGCCTTCTTCACTCCTTGCTTGCCCCTTGATCCCTGATTTGTGTTCTGACTTGTGCTACTTTTTGTTCTCTGTGCAGACTACGTTCCCGGCTACTCCGTCTTCGCCACCCAAACCATCGAGGCCCATCGCGAGGCGCGCCGGCAGGCGGGGGCTGAAATCGCGCCGGACGCGAGCCGGACGCTTGAGGAGCAACTCTTAGCGGTCCAAGCCCGGCTGCAGCCGGCTCACCGTATGCTCCGCCGCCTCCAGCGCGCCGGGGCGCAGGTGTTGGCCGCCCTCTGGCCAAGCGAGACGATTCCCCGCACCCCGAGTCGGACTGCCGACTGGCTGGAGGTTGCGGTTGGCCACTTCGAGGCCTGGAAGGCATCAGCAGCCCGGCTTGGAGCTGGGCGGGCGCTGGAGTTCGTCTGAGCCTGGTATCCGGGGCTGAACCTGGACCAGCTGCGCACCTGGCGGCTGGAGGCCGACGACGAGATGGAGGAGGTGCGGCCGGCTATCGCTCAACGCGCTTCAAAGATCGCCGAGTGCACTGACATCAGCATCTTTGCTCCTAAAATTAATGATGACGGCGTTATCCAGCCGGAGGAGTGGTTCGGGCTGGACCCGACAGCGGGTGAGGACTCGGCAGAGGAGATCGCCTCCAGCAATGAAGGCGAAGACGACGAAGGAGAGGAAGGCGAAGACGTTGAGCCGGCCAGTGAAGCGGCCAGCCAGCCTTAGCCTGATCGTGCCTCCAGCAACGAGGCGCGTGCTAGCACGCCCTCTACGGGAGGCGGTGATCATGCCGAGGTTCGCCAGCTGGCCACTCCTCCAGCCGGCACTGCCGTCTCCGCCGTCTCCACCGAACTGCCCGACTCGCCAGTCGCTCCCTTGGCTTAACCTCCCGTCCTTGTTTTTTCTTGCTTGTTGCCTTTTGAGCAATTTTATTAAACTTGCGCAGTTCCACCCACTGGGGGTGTATTCGAACTATGTTGAATGCTGGCCTTTTGAAGGTCTTTTATGTAAATATTATTGTGTGTGTGTTTGGTTTCCATTCGTGTATGCTTCTTATCCTTAGGCTGTTTCCTTTGCCGCCTTCCCCTTTTGGGAAGGCAAGTACTCGAGCTTTCTTAGATTGAAGCGAGGTGAATGGAAGCCGGCCGGCCGGCTACTCTGGTAGTCGGTTGGTGGTGGGAGAAAAACCGGCTTTTGTTATATTAGTCCGTTAGTCCCTAGCCGTTTTTCATGTAGACGTCCTTTCCTGCCTTTAACTCTTGCCAGCCGGACAGCCGGTTCTTCGATCTGCGACTTTTGGCAAGAGAAGGCTTGGGAGCTGGCACACTACTTGTCTGACCGCATGTAGGACTTCTAATATAACTCCAGGCGGCCAGTCCCCGGGCCGACTAGTCGAACCCGGTGCCGGACGGAAAAGGTGAATGTAATGACAAGGTCATAAGCATGATACTCTTCATTCATAGATAAAAGATGGCAGTCCCCGAGCTCTCCTCGGGGGGCCTATTGTCTCGTACTTAGTACAAAAGTTAGCGTGATACATACTGCATTTTAACTGTAAAACCTTCGGAGGAGGTTGGCGTTCCATGGTCGTTCCGACTCCTTGCCGGAGTCGTCTCTCTTTCGTGTCGTCGGCTTCGGCGCGTCGATCAGGTAGTAGGAGTCGTTGCCTAAAGCTTTGCTGATGACGAAGGGGCCCTCCCAAGGGGCCGAGAGCTTGTGTTGGACGGCTATTCGCTGGATCAGCCGAAGCACAAGATCGCCCTCTTGGAAGGATCTTGGCTTGACCTTCCGGCTGTGGTAGCGGCGCAGGCCCTGCTGGTAGATGGCGGACCGGCTGAGGGCTAACAGCCGACCTTCTTCTAGCAGGTCGACGCCGTCTTCTCGTGCTTCCTTGCCCTCCACTTCCATGTACATGGTTACCCGAGGCGAGTCGAACTCGATGTCAGTTGGGATGAACGCCTCGGCACCATACACGAGGAAGAAAGGAGTGAAGCCGGTTGACTTGTTTGGGCTAGTGCGCAAACTCCAGAGGACGGCCGGCAGCTCATCGAGCCAACAGCCGGCTGAATGCTCCAGTGGTACGACCAGTCGGGGCTTGATGCTGGAAAGGATGAGGCCGTTGGCTCGCTCGACCTGGCCGTTTGACTGCGGGTGGGCAACGGACGCTAAGTCCAACCGGATGCCTTGCGTCGCGCAGAAACGTGCCAAGGCTCCCTTGTCGAAATTCGTGCCATTGTCGGTGATGATGCTGTGTGGCATGCCGTACCGAGTTGTTATATCTGCGATAAATGTCACGGCAGTCGGCCCATTCAGCTTCTTGATCGGCTTTGCCTCAATCTATTTGGTGAATTTGTCCACGGCGACAAGCAGATGTGTCATGCCGCCGCGCACCGTCTTGAATGGGCCCACCATGTCCAGTCCCCAAACGGCGAAGGGCCAAGTGAGGGGAATGGTCTTGAGTGCTGAAGCCGGCATGTGTTGCTTGGAGCTGAAGAGTTGGCATCCTTTGCAATGTTTAACTATCCCCTTGGCGTCATCCAAAGCAGTCGGCCAAAAGAAACCATGGCGGAAGTCTTTGGTGACGAGTGATCTTGAGGCCGCATGGTGGCCGCATTCTCCTTGGTGGATGTCTCTGAGGATTGCAATGCCCTTCTCTTGCTCAACGCATCGCTGGAGGACTCCAGTGACACTACGCTTGACGAGCTCTCTGTTGACGATTGTATATGCTCCGGCTCGGCATTGGACTTGTCTTGCCTCTGTTTCGTCAGCCGGCAGATCTTGGTTTATTAGGAAGTTGACGATGGACTGAGCCCATGATGGAGCTGTGACTTCTTCTATTGCCAATGCAGCTACTGCGACCAGGGCGGGCGGGATGGGTGGTGAAATGCCGGAGTCGGCCGCCGCCTGTTGTGTTGGTGCAGTCTCCGGGCCGACTACCGCAGTCCTCGAGCCGGGTGTGGCAGTCCCCGGGTCGGGCGTAACTACAGAAGTCCCCGAGCCGCCTGCTGATGTCCCCTGGCCGACTATCAAAGTCCTTGGGTCACCTTCTTGGTTCTTCGAGCCGGGCCTGGCTGTATCGGGGTCAGGTGGTACGAAGATGGAATCGGACTCTGGAGACGGCTTGGTAGACGGCTTGAGGAGGCATTGTAGAGAGACACCGGTTGGTATTGCTTGCCGAGTGGAGCCTATTCGAGCCAGGGCATCAGCTGGCTCGTTGTCGGCTTGCGGTACATGGAGGAACTCGCATCCTTCAAAATACCCACTGATCTGCTGAACGAGGAAGCGGTAGCTTGCCATATTTGCGTCCTTGGCATCCCAGTCGCCGGATGATTGCTGGACCACCAAGTCCGAGTCGCCATAACATAGGATCCGGCGAATGCCGAGCTCTTTGGCAAGCCGGAGCCCGTGTATGAGCGCCTCGTACTCGGACACGTTGTTGGAGGCGGCAAAGTGAATTTGCAGCGTGTATCTGAGCTTGTCGCCTTTGGGAGAGGTGAGGATGACGCCGGCTCCTAAGCCGGCGCGCATCTTGGACCCATCGAAGTGCATGCGCCAATGAGTGGAGTCGGGAGCTGGCGGCAGGTACTGGGTCTCGGCCCAGTCAACGAGGAAGTCGGCCAATGCTTGGGACTTGATGGCGGTGCGAGGCTGGTAGAAGATCGTGTAAGGGGACAGCTCGATGGCCCATTTCGCCACCCGGCCGGATGCATCCCGGCTGCCTATGATCTCAGCCAGCGGGGCAGTGCATACGACCGTGATGGGATGCTCTTGGAAGTAGGGCTTCAGCTTCTTGGCGGCAAAGTGAAGTACACGCCATAGAACATCTTCTGGTAGTGCGGGTAATTCTGCTTCGAGGTAGACAGCACCTCGCTCAAATAGTACACCGGCCTCTGGACCGGCTGGGCTCGGTCCTCTTCCGGGCATTGGACTACGATGACGGTGCTGACCACCCGGCTGGTTGCGGCAATGTAGAGGAGCATGGGCTCTTTCTCAGTCGGCGCCGCCAGGACAGGCGGCGTGGCCAGCATCTTCTTCAGCTGGTGAAAAGCTTGGTTGGCTTGGTCATTCCACTCGAAGTGAGTGGTCTTCTTCATGAGGCGGTAGAGGGGGAGAGCTTTCTCTCCGAGCCGGCTGATGAAGCGGTTCAGGGAGGCCAAGCATCCGGTGAACTTCTGGATGTCTCGAAGTTTGGTGGGAATCGCCATTCTCTCAATGGCCTTGATCTTTACTGGGTTGCATTCGATGCCGCGTTCGGAGACCAGGAAGCCTAGGAGCTGGCCGGCTGGCACTCCGAACACGCATTTCTCGGGGTTGAGCTTGATTTGGAACCGGCGTAGGTTCTCAAATGTTTCCTTGAGGTCTTCCGGCAAGGTGCCGCGCTTCTCCGTCTTCACCACAATGTCGTCTACGTAGACGTGGGCATTTCTGCCGAGCTGCTTGAGGAGGCACTTCTGCATGCAACGCTGAAAAGTGGCACCGGCATTTCTCAAGCCGAATGTCATAGTCAGGTAGCAAAAGGCTCCGAATGGTGTGATGAAGGCGGTCTTCAGGCGGTCTGCCGGATCTAACTTTATCTGGTGGTACCCTGAGTAAGCATCCAAGAAACTCAACAACTCGCATCCGGCCGTGGAGTCTATCACTTGATCAATCCTTGGCAGGGCAAAGGGATCTTTGGGGCAGGCCTTGTTGAGGCTCGTGTAGTCTATGCACATGCCACTTGTTATTCTTCTTTAACACGAGGACCGGGTTGGCGAGCCATTCTGGAAAGAAAACTTCCATAATGAAGCCGGCTGCCAGGAGCCGGGCTATCTCTTCTCCTACAATCCTTCTTTTCTCCTCCGACAGTCGGCGGAGGGGTTGTTTGACTGGTTTTGCATCTTCTTGGACGTGTAGTTTGTGCTCGGTGAATTCCTTCGGAACACCCGGCATGTCCTCGGGGGACCATGCAAAGATGTCCCGATTCTCACGGAGGAAATCGGCGAGCTCGCCTTCCTATTTGCTGTTTAGGTTTACCCTGATGACGGCAAACCTTTCTGGGTGCTCGCGGTCAAGAGGTATCTTCTTCGTCTCCTTGGCCGGCTGGAAAGATCCTTGAGCATCATACTCCTTGGGATCAGGGGACAAGGCCGACTGTTTGCCGGCCATGGCCACGACTCGGTTCAACATCTTCTTTTCTTCGGAAATCACAAGGGACTTGGCCAGCCGGCTGCTGGCTGCTGCACACTCGGAAGATTTCTTGTAATCGCCGGCTATGGTGATGACGCCCTTGGTGCTCGGCATCTTCATCTTGAGGTAAGCATAGTGGGGAACTGCCATGAACCTGGCCAAGGCAGGTCGGCCAAGCAATGCATGGTAGGGGCTCTCCAGGTCCACCACTTCAAACCAGATCGCTTCTCGGCGGAAATGCTCCTTGTCCCCAAAGAGTACATCAATCTTGATCTTGCCAATGGGGGCGCATGACAGGCCGGGTACAATGCCATGGAACACAGTCCGAGTAGGCATGAGTTGCTTTGCCTTGACGTTCAGCTTCTCTAGGGTGTCACGGTACAGGATGTTGATGCTGCTCCCGCCGTCTATCAACACGCGGGAGAAACGGGCGGCGCGTCTGTCCGTTGCAAGGGTGGCATCCAGAACCAACGCATAAGAGCCGGGAGATGGCATCACCTCTGGGTGGTCAGTCCGGCTCCAGCTGATAGGTTTTTCTGACCAGTGCATGTGCCCGGCGGGGTTGGCAGCGACCATGCTGACTTCCTGGTGCTCTCGGCGTTTGCTGCGCCGGTCTTCGGGCTGGCTTGTAAAGATGACATAGGCGGCATGATCGTCGGGGAACTCATCGTGCACGGCTCCGACCGCGGGCGGAGCGGTCGGCGGCTGTGGAGCTGGAGGCGGCGGACCGGCAGGCGGAGGCGGCGCGAGCCCTTCGCCTTTGGAGATTCAGGTGAGCCAGTGGCACTTCCGAGTCGTGTGGTTGGACGGCTTCGCGCCGCTGTGGAACTTGCACGGGGCGTCGAGAGTTTGCTCGTAGGAGAAGGCCGGCTGCCAAGCCGGTCTGCCGCCCTTGGGTTTCTTGGGCGCGGGCCACCCTTCGGGCCGCTCGTCTTCGACTGTGGCCACCTGCCAACTGACGGAAGGCGGCGCGGGGCCCTTGCGCTTGTGGTCGTTCTGGTGTGGGCGTCGGCCGGAGTCCCCAGCCGGCGTCTTGGGCGCCTGGTTGAGTACCTTCCCGGACGCGTCTACCCAGAGTTCGGTCTTCATTGAGGAGTCGGCGGTGGCGTACTTGTCCGCTATGACCAGAAGCTCGTCGAGGGTAGTCGGCTCGTCGCAGAGGAGCTTGTGCTTGAGGAGGGTGCCTTCTCGGCACCCGCAGTGAAGTATTCTATGGCTTGCACCTCGTGCACCCCTTCGCAAGAGTTGCGGAGCTCGGCCCAACGCGTGAGGTAGTCGCGAGTAGACTCGGCGGGGCCTTGTACGCACAAGGGGAGCTGTCTGGGCTTGGGAGCCCGCTTGTAGGTGCTGGTGAAGTTGCAGACGAAGGCTTCTGTGAAATCTAGCCAGCTGTTGATGCTGTATGGCTTGAGGCTGTTGGGCCAGGTCCGCGCCGTGCCTTGCAGCATGAGGGGCACGTACTTCACGGCAACGCGCCTGTTGCTATTTGCTATGGTAAACGCCATGGAGTAGTCGATTAACCAATCTTCCGGCTTCACAGAGCCATTGTACTAGGGCGTGTCTCTTGGGAGCGAGAACCCTTTGGGGAAAGGCTCGTCGCGGATGCGGGGGCCGAAGCAAGGCGGGCCGACATCGTCTTCTTCTTCCAGCGCCAGGGATCGCGCCAGGCGGTCAATCCGATGGCAGGCGTCGTTCTCGCCGACTCCTTCGCGGCGACCTAGCCGGCCGTTGAGAGTCGGATGCGCAACAGGCGGTGGGGTGGGATATCTCTCTCCACGGGGCCGAGGCGGAGGCGGGTTGCCCCGCCACTCCACGGCCCGGGGGTGGCCTTCCGCGTCTCGCTCGATGGAGATTCGGGTTCGGCTTCGGCTGGCAGGCGGTTGGGTTTTACCCGTTGTCGGCGTCTGGGACGTCGCGCTGTGATCTCGGCACGGGGGAGGGCTTTCCGCGTGGGCGTCGGCTTCGTGCCGCTGCATGGCTGCATCGATTAGCTGCTGGATGCGTCGGGTCATGTGGGGGAGTTCTTCGGCCCCCAGTCCGTCTAGCTCGTCTACGGCCGCCTGGGCGGCGCACAGGTTCTCGAGTGGAGTGGTGTAGACTGGGCGGTCGACTCCTAACGTGTCGGCGATGACAGCGCCACGCTGTCTGACAACGCCGGCCCGGCTGGGCCCACCTGGGGGCGGCGTGCCAAAGGCGGCGCGGTCGGCTTCGCGTCGGTGGGCCTCAGCGAGGCGTCTCATGGAAACCAACTTCCGGCCCTCCGCGAGGAGGGCGAGGCGGCGAGCCTCCAGTGCTTCAGCGTCGGCATCGGCCGGGAGGGGGATGGACAAGTCATGGACCACCGCGTGCGGGGCGTCGTGGGCGCTCTCACCAGAAGCGCCGCCGTGGCCGATGACCATCACCTCGGTGGTGACAGCGTCGCAGCCATCGGCTCGGGGAAGCGGGTCGTTGTAGATCGTGACGTCGGTGGGGAAAGTAGCGAGCGAGGCCATGTCGGAGTCGACAGGCATCGGATCGGTGGAGCCAACCGACTCCAAGTCCACGGCAGGCTCGCCGGAGACGTGGAGCTAGCCGAGGAGGTTGACGAGGTGGTCGGTGCCCGCGTCGGAGGCGAGCTCGTCGGAGATGAGGGTCTTGTCAAGGAGATCGGCGAGGCCGCTCGCTGCGCAGACGTTGGTGACGCCTTGCAGCGCGTCGTGGCAAGCGCCGTCGGGCGTGCCGGGCTGGCTACGCTCGCGGGGGAGGAAGAGGGTTCCCGTCCAGAACAGGTCTCCGGACGATGGTGCACCTGGCCCCACGGTGGGCGCCAAATGTCGGGTTGTAGGTGCGACATATGCCAACGGGTGGCTTATCATTGTGGGAGCCAATAAGACGTTGCCGGTGCCTGGAAGCGGGATGAGGCGAAGACATGCACGCCGGCGAATCTTACCTAGCTTCGGGGCTCTCCGTGGAGATAACACCCCTACTGCTGCTCTGCGGGGTCTCCGCATGATCACTAGATGAACAACTAGCTACACGATGCTCCCTGAGCTGTTTGGCGAGAGGAAGAAGAAGGGCACTGCTCGCTCTCTTCTCCTCCCTATATGGTGTCTAAAACTAGCTGGGATCAACCCTTTACATGGGTGTCCCGGGGGGTTTATATAGGCCTACCCCCCGGGGATACAATGGTAATCCGGCTGGGCGCGGGGCCCAGCCGTCTGTGTCTACACTCGCCGGCTTCCGCGCCGGCTGCTGGGGCCCGCCGGCTGGTGGGTCCCGCCGGCTGCCGGCTCCTTGGTTGACAGGCAGGCCCCACTGTCCAGGGCCTTGTCGGTGGCTGGTCACTGTTGCTCAATCCTGGTGATGAGGACTTCGCCGAGGTGGGCGTGGCTACAGTGCCGCCGTCCGGCGAGTGATCGTTGTAGCCTCACCGTGTCTTGTCTCCTTAATGGGGCGTCTCCTTCGAGGGAGGTGGCAAGCCGGCTGTGGGGAGCCGGCTCTGTCTTGGGCCGACTGGGGGAGGCCTGACCGCCTTCGGGTGTCTCTCTGCCCGAAGGGGCCCACCGCCCGTGGGCCGCGCTGGCAGCCCGTCGTGGATGACATCAGGGTAAACGTGGCAACAGTGCCGCGCCGGACGGGTCATGGCCACCCGTACAGCGCACTGTGCCAGGCATGCTCCGGGATTCGGGGGTGGCAGGCTTTACTGTAGCCACGCCCCGTCACATCGCCGTTATGTGGATGCAGACTTCGAGGGTACGATCTTGACCGCTTTGTGGGAGCCGGCTTCTTGGAGTCGGCCTTCTTGGGGCCGGCTTCTCGGAGCCGGCCTTCCCGCGGCTTTCTTCATGAGGGCTAAAGTCGGGTTGCCTTCCGATAGCCGGCCTGGGAGACAGACGGCAAGGGGAAGGCGGCCCCATGTCTTGGATTCTTGAGGGCCGGATCGGCTCGTAATTTTTTCAGAAGGGCCAGGGGGAGCCCGGCTAGGCTACCCATGGTTATTTACTCCGACACCAGGGTCTGTCATTCCGTCGTACGCCTCTATGTTTACGAGTTTGAATCCCTCTGGAAATTCATGGTCCAGCACCTCATCGGTGAAACATAGGGTGTGTGCGGCACCCCTGTATTTGGGTGTACCGTGGTGTTCGGATCTTTGTTGTGTTACATTGCATGCTGGAGCGCGCTTGCGTGGCCCATATATGGATCTGGTTGCGTCGTCCTTTTTATGCGAGCCATCGCGTGGATCGCGTACTAGCTTATGTGCGGCATCGTTTGCCGCTCTGTGTTGGCCACGAGGTCGTCTATCCGACCAGATGGCTGTTTTGTTTTTTAATTGCGGGGGATCTAAGGCCTCCTAATCGAATTCAGGTAGCAATTTTCGCTTCGGGTAGCTCTTGGTGTGGCGATTACCGCCGTACTTCGCTGCAGTGTTGAGTACTTCACTCCATCTAATTCTGAGTGTGTCTTGTGCAGCCCTAAGCCTTTGCTTCTGCTTTTTCAGACTCGTCGCAGTGGCAACAAGCCTTTGATGGGCATTCTGTTGCTCTGGGAGCCTGTCCGGTGTGATGTCGTCCGGACTGTTATCTTCGACGGAGTTGGGTTGTTCGGTTTGATTCTCCGTGTTGCCGTGGTCGGGCGATGGTTCACCCTGCTCTAACGCTGGGTCTATATGATCACTGTTTCTACCGAGGCGGGATTTGGAGCGGCGCTTACGTCGCCGCTTTGGCTGCTTCTCGAGGGAACAACCCTTCGCTGCGTCCTTCCGTTCCTTGTCGTCGTTTTCTTTGGGGGTGTCCACCATGTATACGTCATATGATGAAGTGGGCGTCCAGTGCCCTGTGGGCAGTGGTTCCTGTTCGTCTACTGCATCGTCGTCTATACCGTCGATGTCTTCGGAGTCGAAGTCGAGCATGCCGGCCAAATCATTGACAGTGGCTACTAAGTGGGTGGTGGGTGGGCGGCGAATTTCTTCGTCATCCGCATCCCAATCCTGTCGGACATAGTTCGGCCAGGACTCTCCTGACAAGGAGAGATAACTTAATGAGTTCAGTATGTCGCCGAAGGGCGAGTGCTGAAAGATATCCGCGGAGGTAAACTCCATGATCGGTGCCCAGTCGGATTCGATAGGCACGGGCGCAGGCGGTTCGGAGTCCGTGGCCGGGGAATATTCCGGCAGTCTGGCATCACGGCTCTCATGAGGGGTAAGGTCGATACTCGGCTCGATTGCCGCTGAAGATACGGCCTCCGTGGAGGGGTCTATCCACCCGTCCATGGATGGCGCAATTGGCTCCGAATTGAGGGTCGGAGCGGTTGCCGGTGCGATATCCTGAACACTGTCCGATGGTAGAGCTAAATCATGCTCATCATGACCGCGTGGCGCACTCGGCAGGGTCTCGAATCCGTCGAAGATCAAATCTCCGCCGATATCGGCCGTGTAGATTAATCTTCCAAACCTAACCTGGTGGCCAGGGGCGTAACTCTCGATCTGCTCCAGATGGCCAAACGAGTTGGCCTGCAGTGCGGAGCCGCCGAATACAAAGATTTGTCCGGGCAAAAAAGTCTCACCCTGGACTACATCGCTGTCTATGATTGAAGGAGCCATCAAGCCTAATTATGACGACACAGAGGAACTCTCAATGAAAGCACCAATGTCGGGGTCAAAACCGGTGGATCTCGGGTAGGGGGTCCCGAACTGTGCGTCTAAGGCGGATGGTAACAGGAGGCAGGGGACACGATGTTTTACCCAGGTTCGGGCCCTCTTGATGGAGGTAAAACCCTACGTCCTGCTTGTTTATTCTTGATAATATGAGTAGTACAAGAGTTGATCTACCACGAGATCGGAGAGGCTAAACCCTAGAAGCTAGCCTATGGTATGATTGTATGTTGTCCTATGGACTAAAACCCTCCGGTTTATATAGACACCAAAGGGGGCTAGGGTTACACAAGGTCGGTTACAAAGGAGGAGATATACATATCCGTATTGCCTAGCTTGCCTTCCATGCCAAGCAGAGTCCCATCCAGACATGGGACGAAGTCTTCAATCTCGTATCTTCAAGTCCAACAGTCCGGCCAGAGGATATAGTCCGGCTGTCCGGAGACCCCCTAATCCAGGACTCCCTCACTCGCGTCAGGTATCATTATTTTCCAACCTTCACAGATGATTTGAGTAGATATGGGTATATCTACTTAATGAAACATAAGTCTAAAATATTTGAAAAGTTCAAAGAATATTAGAGTGAAGTGGAAAATCATCGTAACAAGAAAATAAAATTTCTACGACCGATCTGATCACAGGAGGCGAATATTTGAGTTACGAGTTTGGTCTTCATTTGAAACAATGTGAACTAGTTTTGCAACTAACGCCACCTGGAACACCACAGCGTAATGGTGTGTCCGAACGTCGTAACCATACTTTATCAGATATGGTGCGATCTATGATGTCTCTTACCGATTTACGATTATCGTTTTGGGGTTATACATTAGAGACAGTTGCATTCATGTTAAATAGGGCACCATCTAAATCCGTTGAGACGACACCGAATGAACTATGGTTTGGCAAGAAACAAAAGCTATTGTTTCTTAAAGTTTGGGGCTGTGATGCTTATGTGAAAATGCTTCAACCTGATAAGCTCGAACCCAAATCGGAGAAATGTGTCTTCATAGGATACCCAAAGGAGACTGTTGGATACACCTTCTATCACAGATCCGAAGGCAAGATATTCGTTGCTAAGAATGGATCCTTTATAGAGTAGGAGTTTCTCTCAAAAGAAGTGAGTGGGAGGAAAGTAAACTTGATGAGGTATTTGTACCTTCTCCCGATTTGGAAACTAGTTCATCACAGAAATCAGTTCCATTGATTCCTACACCAATTAGTGAGGAAGCTAATGATGATGATCATGAAACTTCAGATCAAGTTACCACTGAACCTCGTAGGACAACTAGAGTATGGTCTGCACCAGGGTAGTACAATAATCCTTTCTGGAAGTCATGTCACTAGACCATGACGAACCTACAAACTACAAGGAAGTGATGATGAGCCCAGATTCCACGAAATGGCTTGAGGCCATGAAATCTGAGATGGGATCCATGTATGAGAACAAAGTATGGACTTTGAGTTGTTCGGGAACGTAGTAATTTCAAAAAAATTCCTACGCACACGCAAGATCATGGTGATGCACAACAATGAGAGGGGAGAGTGTTGTCTATGTACCCTCGTAGACCGGAAGCGGAAGCGTTATAACAACGCGGTTGATGTAGTCGTACGTCTTCACGGCCCAACCGATCAAGCACCGAAACTATGGCACCTCCGAGTTTTTGCACACATTCAGCTCGATGACGATCCCCGGACTCCGATCCTGCAAAGTGTCGGGGATGAGTTCCGTCAGCACGACGGCGTGGTGACGATCTTGATGTTCTACCGTCGCAGGGCTTCGCCTAAGCACCGCTACAATATTATCGTGGATTATGGTGGAGGGGGGCACCGCACATGGCCAAGAGATCAATGATCAATTGTTGTGTCTCTGGGGTGCCCCCTGCCCCCGTATATAAAGGAGTGGAGGAGGGGGGCGGCCAAGGAGGGTGGCGCGCCCAAGGGGGGGAGTCCAACTCCCACCGGGAGTAGGACTCCCCTTTTTCCTATTAGGAGTAGGAGAGGGAAGGAAGAGGAAGGAGGGAGGAAGGAAAGGGGGGCCCGGCCCCCCTCCCAATTCGGATTGGGCTTGGGGGGGGGCGCCCCCTCCCTTGCTCCTTTCCCCTCCTTTCCACTAAGGCCCAATAAGGCCCATATACCTCCCGGGGGGTTCCGATAACCTCCCGGTGATCCGATATTGTCCCAATCTTACCCGGAACCTTTCCGGTGTCCAAATATAGTCGTCCAATATATTGATCTTTATGTCTCGACCATTTCAAGACTCCTCGTCAAGTCCGTGATCACATCCGGGACTTCGAACAACCTTCGGTACATCAAAATATATAAAATCATAATGAAACTGTCATCGTAATGTTAAGCGTGCGGACCCTACGGGTTCGAGAACAATGTAGACATGACAGAGACACGTCTCCGGTCAATAACCAATAACGGAACCTGGATGCTCATATTGCCTCCTACATATTATACGAAGATCTTTATCAGTCAGACCGCATAACAGCATACGTTGTTCCCTTTGTCATCGGTATGTTACTTGCCCGAGATTCGATCGTCGGTATCTCAATACCTAGTTCAATCTCGTTACCAGCAAGTCTCTTTACTCGTTCTGTAATACATCATCTTGCAACTAACTTATTAGTTGCATTGCTTGCAAGGCTTAAGTGATGTGTATTACTAAGAGGGCCCAGAGACACCTCTCCGACAATCGGAGCGACAAATCCTAATCTCGAAATACGCCAACCCAACATGTACCTTTGTAGACACCTGTAGAGCACCTTTATAATCACCCAGTTACGTTGTGACGTTTGGTAGCACACAAAGTGTTCCTCTGGTAAATGGGAGTTGCATAATCTCATAGTCATAGGAACATGTATAAGTCATGAAGAAAGCAATAGCAACATACTAAACGATCGGGTGCTAAGCTGATGGAATGGGTCATGTCAATCGTATCATTCTCCTAATGATGTGATCCCGTTAATCAAATGACAACTCATGTCTATGGTTAGGAAACATAACCATCTTCGATTAACGAGCTAGTCAACTAGAGGCATACTAGTGACACTTTGTTTGTCTGTGTATTCACACAAGTATTATGTTTCCGCTTAATACAATTCTAGCATGAATAATAAACATTTATCATGATATAAGGAAATAAATAATTACTTTATTATTTCCTCTAGGGCATATTTCCTTCAGTCTCCCACTTGCAGTAGAGTTAATAATCTAGTTCACATCGCCATGTGATTTAATACCAATAGTTCATATCACCATGTGATTATCACCCATAGTTCACATCGACATGTGACCAACACCCAAAGGGTTTACTAGAGTCAATAATCTAGTTCACATCGCTATGTGATTAACACCCAAAGAGTACTAAGGTGTGATCATGTTTTGCTTGTGAGAGAAGTTTAGTCAATGGGTCTGCCACATTCAGATCCGTATGTATTTTGCAAATTTCTATGTCAACAATGCTCTGCACGGAGCTACTCTAGCTAATTGCTCCCACTTTCAATATGTATCCAGATTGAGACTTAGAGTCATCTGGATCAGTGTCAAAACTTGCATCGACGTAACCCTTTACGACAAACCTTTTGTCACCTCCATAATCGAGAAACATATCCTTATTCCACTAAGGATAATTTTGACCAATGTCCATTGATCTACTCCTAGATCACTATTGTACTCCCTTGCCAAACTCAGGGCAGGGTATACAATAGGTCTGGTACATAGCATGGCATACTTTATAGAACCTATGGCTGAGGCATAGGGAACAACTTTCATTCTCTCTCTATATTTTTCCGTGGTCGGGTTTTGAGTCTTACTCAACTTCACACCTTGTAACACAGGCAAGAACTCCTTCTTTGACTGTTCCATTTTGAACTACTTCAAAATGTTGTCAAGGTATGTACTCATTGAAAACTTATCAAGCGTCTTGATCTATCTCTATAGATGTTGATGCTCAATATGTAAGTAGCTTCAGCGAGGTCTTTCTTTGAAAAAACTCCTTTCAAACATTCCTTCATGCTTTGCAGAATAATTCTACATTATCTCCGATCAACAATATGTCATTCACATATACTTATCAGAAATGTTGTAGTGCTCCCACTCACTTTCTTGTAAATACAGGCTTCACCGCAAGTATGTATAAAACTATATGCTTTGATCAACTTATCAAAGCGTATATTCCAAGTCCGAGATGCTTGCACCAGTCCATAGAAGGATCGCTAGAGCTTGCATATTTTGTTAGTACCTTTAGGATTGAAAAAACCTTCTGGTTGCATCATATACAACTCTGCTTTAATAAATCCATTAAGGAATGCAGTTTTGTTTGTCCATTTGCCAGATTTCATAAAATGCGGCAATTGCTAACATGATTCGGACAGACTTAAGCATAGATACGAGTGATAAACTCTCATCGTAGTCAACCCTTTGAACTTGTCGAAAACCTTTTTGCGACAATTCTAGCTTTGTAGACAGTAACACTACTATCAGCGTCCGTCTTCCTCTTGAAGATCCATTTAATATCAATGGCTCGCCGATCAATGGGAAAGTCAATCAAAGTCCATACTTTGTTCTCATACATGGATCTCATCTTAGATTTCATGGCCTCAAGCCATTTCGCGGAATCTGGGCTCATCATCGCTTCCTCATAGTTCGTAGGCTCATCATGGTCAAGTAACATGACCTCTAGAACAGGATTACCGTACCACTCTGGTGCGGATATCACTCTGGTTTACCTACGAGGTTCGGTAGTAACTTGAGCTGAAGTTACATGATCATCATCATTAGCTTCCTCACTAATTGGTGTCGTAGTCATAGGAACAAATTTATGTGATGAACTACTTTCCAATAAGGGAGCAGGTACAGTTACCTCATCAAGTTCTACTTTCCTCCCTGTCAGTGTCAAAATCGGCGGATCTCACGTAGGGGGTCCCGAACTGTGCGTCTAGGCCGGATGGTAACAGGAGGCAAGGGACACGAAGTTTTACCCAGGTTTGGGCCCTCTTGATGGAGGTAAAACCCTACGTCTTGCTTGATTAATATTGATGATATGGGTAGTACAAGAGTAGATCTACCACGAGATCGGAGAGGCTAAACCCTAGAAGCTAGCCTATGGTATGATTGTTGTTCTGTATGTTGTCCTACGGACTAAAATCCTCCGGTTTATATAGACACCGGAGAGGGTTAGGGTTACACAAAGTCGGTTACAATGGTAGGAGATCTACATATCCGTATCACCAAGCTTGCCTTCCACGCCAAGGAAAGTCCCTTCCGGACATGGGACGAAGTCTTCAATCTTGTATCTTCATAGTCCAGGAGTCCGGCTGAAGGTATAGTCCGGCCATCTGGACACCCCCTAATCCAGGACTCCCTCAGTAGCCCCTGAACCAAGCTTCAATGACGACGAGTGCGGCGCGCAGATTGTCTTCGACATTGCAAGGCGGGTTCCTCCTCCAAGTACTTCGTAGAAGATTTTGAACACAAAGATAGTGTCCGGCTCTGCAAAATAAGTTTCCACATATTGCCATAGAGAGAATAATATTTACGCAAATCTAATCTGTTGACATATTCCGTAGTGTGACATCGCACCACGGCCAAGCCTTTATTCGAATCGTTTTATTGTCCCACCTTAGCGTGTCATGTGAGGCGGTTTCCTTGGCACGTCTTGTTAAAGCAGAGATCGTGTCCCCTTATTCCGGGATTCTCATCAATACGGGCGTGGGTAACCCAACCGCTTCTAGGACTCCTAGACTATAGGCAAGTCCAAACGGCCACGGAGAGGACGCTTGATATTCACCCTCTTTATAAAGGGACAAGGCTTTTATTTTTTCCCTCCCGTGCTCAATCGAATCCTTCCCCCTCCTCAAGCTCAAATAGCCAAAGTTCAGGTCAGGTGCTCCGAACCTTCAATCATGTCCGGATCCAGCCTTCAAGGCCGATGGGTACCTTCGTCCGTCACGGAAGAAGACATCAAAAAGTTGAGGGAGGCCAGATATCTGACCGCCGAGGTTTCGCATCGGCTGCCTGCCCGAGGGCAAGCCGTCCCCTCCCCCGAACCCAATGAGAACGTCGTGTTCGTCTCCCACTTCCTCCGAGGTCTAGGCCTTGCTCTGGATCCTTCCGTCAGGGGTTTGATGTTTTATTACGGGCTAGATTTCCATGATCTAGCTCCGGACTCCTTTCTTCATATCACGACATTTATTGTCATGTGTGAGGCCTTCCTCCAGGTTACCCCTCACTTTGGCCTGTGGCTCAAGACCTTTGAAGTAAAGCCGAAGATGATCGAGGGGCAACATGCAGCGTGTGGAGGTGCCTCAATATGCAAGATGACGGGAGCTCCATGGCCCAAAGGTTCCATTTCGGAGGAGTCTGAATTGTGGCAATAGGAGTGGTTCTACATCACGGCTCCTAGAAGTGCCAAGTGGGCGGCCGCCCCTGTTTTCCGCTCGGGCCCTCCACCACAACTGATGTCATGGATCAGCAGAGGTCTGAGCTGGGGTCCAGCCAAGGACATGCCTATACTGCAAAGCCACATTCGAGATCTCTTCAATGGAGATTTTAGTTTGGTTGCGGTAATACAAGTTATGCTGGTTTGTCAAGTCCAGCCTTGCAAACGCCAGCCCCTTCGCTTGTGGGAGTTCAATCCCGAGGGACCGCGTGTCATTCAAAATTTCCTCGGCCTGACGCACGAGGATATGTACAAGTCATTCTTCGGACCTCAGGTAGAGTGTCCGGAAATCACTGAGGACGTGGGCCTGAGCAGTAATCGCGCCGCCAAACAGGTAAGGAATCTTCTGGCCGGACATACTATCTCTCATTTGTTACGAAGTTATTTCTGAGAGTTCGCTTTTTGACCAGGACTGGCTAACAAAGGCGAAGTTGATTCGGTGTTCGGCCCCCCTCCCTGAGGGTTTGGACAATCCGGTATTGGAAAAGATGCTCCAGGTCGCACCTTGCCCGGAGCCCTTGAAGGAAGATACTGGAGAGGATAATACGGGTGGACGCGGGCCCCCGATGCCGCCCATTCTAACCGAGGGAGCGAGCGTCTCCATGAAGGAAGACGACTGGAGGAGGAAAAGGACTGCGCCCGGGGATTCGGAAGCCGAAGCTTCCAAACGGGAGAAGAAGTCTCCCACAGAGGGTCCTACTTTGGGGGGTGCTTTTGCCACACAAATTCTGCGGGGGGATCAATTCTCCAGCGAGTCGTAAGTGACCCGAAATACTTTAATAGTACAGGTATGCCATCTTTTTTTCTGAGAAAATAACCACCGCATATATCTTTGCAGTTCGGGCCTTAGCCCCTCTCAAATGAGCTCGTCTTCGGGGGATCTTCTTCCAGAGATGATGGAGAGCGAAACGCCTCCTCCGGAATCCTCCGCTCTGGAAGCGGGCGAGCCCGAAGTGTCGTCGCGGAGGGACTCTCCGAGTCCGGTGAGGCCAGAAGATAATCCCGTTGACCCCCGAAGCTCCAAGTGTCCGGCTCCCGAAGAGAGCGGACAAAAGAGTCCGGCCCCGTCTGGTGTGCGATCGGATGTTCTGAGGGAGTTGGTGGGGCGAGCGGTCATCTCAGATGAACACCGTGTGCTGATGAATACGGTGATGGAGAGAATCTCGTCCGCCGAAAGCGGATTGCATGAAGCTTTTATGAGTCTACTGAAAGGCTTTGAGGTACGTAAAATAATGTATGATAGTCCTGCACATGCTAGGTGTGCCCTGTGTAGACAGTAGCCCCTGAGACTCTGGTTGTCGTCAGAAACAACGACGAACAGAGGATCATATTCCCAGGTAATAACCATACTGCCTCTATGTGCAGGTGATGGAAGCTCCGGTGGCTAGCCGGACTAGCGAGTTTGCCCATTTAAAATGGCAGTTGGATGCGGCAGACGCCGACATCGAGCTTGTTAACAAAAGGCTTGACGAGGCACAGGGTAAGTGTCATTATCTGGTAAACGCCACATGGTAAGAGCAGCATGATGCCAGTATCTTTAATATGTTGTGACCGCAGATAGAGCTGCCACTGTTGAAGCCTTGCGGGCAGAACTAGCCCGAGCCAAGGAACAAGCGAGGTTTAGTAATGCGGCTGCTTTGAAGGCGGCCGAAGAGTTGAAAGCCGAGAAGGCCGCGCATGGCGAGAGCCGAGATAAGATGGCCAAGATGGCCATAGAATTAAAAGCCGCCGCCGACCATTGCCGGGTTCTTGAAAAGGAAAACCTAGCGAAGGCATCGGACCTTGAGAAGGCTGCTGCGACGAGAAAAGACATCCGCTCTGCTATGAGGGTGAAGAAGGAGGAGCTGCGGGAAGCTGGGGATATTGTAGCTGGGAAATCCTTTATGTTGCGTAGGAAGTTCAGAGATCCACAGTATGCCTCTCTGGATCGGCTGTGGAGTTCGGAGGATGTGTATATGGATTTGGCGGCGAGCGCTGCCGATGCGGCCAAGTACTTCCAGGGTCAGACGGACCGTGAAGTGGACCAGCTGTTTTGGACACAATTCCATTCTCCTGAGCGTCCGCTTTCATTGACTAACCAATTAGCCGAATGGGCCGAACTGAATAGGTTGTCCGGACTCGCCATGAGGTCTGTTGTGGATCAGCTATGGCCGGAAAGGCCAAAACCGAACAACTATTTCAGCTTGGTGCAACAGTTCCTTGATGTGGTGCCGTGCATTAATGCGATGAAGAGGTCGGCGTGCATAGAGGGCTCATGGATGGCCTTTGCCCGTGTTAAAGCATACTGGGCGGAGATGGATGCTACCACTGTTGCAGCGCGGGATTCAGCCATAGGCCGAATGGCCGCTGAGCACTACTTTGAAGAAGTTCTTGAGGGTGCTCGTTTGATAGAGGCCCAGTGCTCAAAAAATATTATGTTTGAGTGATATGTAATCTTATTGTAAGCGAAATGCTTTTATGAATTTTTATAAGGCTATTTTTATAATTTTGCCTGAAAGTAATATGATGCCTCCTGGGCGGCCGTTTATGTATACATGTGTATAACCTGAAAGATTGCAGCCGTCGGCTTCAACCCCCACGCATATAATGTGGAGGTGCTCGCAAAAAACACGCTTTCACACTTAACCCAACGTCTTGGTCCTATTAAGGAGGTGATAGCGGAGCGAGCGAGGCAACCGGACTATAATGATTTAGCACTTTCACTTAGCCATAGGAGTTTGATAGTGGGGCTACTAGATAGCCCCTCGTGGCTCCGCACTCTCCCGATCCCGGGGTGCGTACATGCCTGGCCGGAAAATGGCCCTTTGTTAGGGCGGAGGAATTCTAACATTCCAACAGGTCATCGAGTGGTTGATCAGTCTCACGCTATATCATGACAGTCAGTTTTCGGCTTTGTCTACTGAGGTGCTCATCCGGATGAACCAGGGCACAATCGCAGTAGTTCTCCTGGTGCTACCTTAGTCGGTAAAGTGGATCGTAAGGCACCAAAACACAGGAGCTGGGAAAACCCAACATTTGACCAAAGACAATGATTCGGAGCTGATGCATATAAGGCCAAACTCGCGACGCCGAACACTCCCTAAGGTATTCGGTCTTTGTGGTATAAACCGGGCCTAAATAATGGCCTTTGTAAGAAGCCCCTTGTGTCCAGGTACGTGCATTGTTCTGGCGTGGCCACATGCCAAGACGTCAGCATCCTTCTCAACGGTGGATATGTATCAACAAGAGACAGTAAAAAAGGTTTACGCAGGGTCTTAATCTAAAAAGAATCCTTGGAGCGGGTCCCTGCTGCACGTCTGCGCCTGTGTCTCCGTTGTGCCGTAACCTGGACGGGTGTAGCACGATGATCGTCTGTAAAAGAGAGGAACTTAGGTGAAAAAGTTGTCGTGCAAAAAGATAGTTTTTAAAGAAACCATGTATAATTCAAGATGAGAAAAAATTGCCACTTGTCTGCGCGCGTTGAGCCCCTTGTATTGACAAATAGGGGTGTGACCGCTTATTCGGTATAAATAGCGGCGCCGGACTTGATTAGTTGTGTCTGAGGTCTTGACGACCTATTGGATGCTTTCGCTGGTCCGGGCACCTTTAGTGTGCGGCTGCCAAGGCAGCCGCACTCTCTTCGGCGCGCAGAGATCGCTTGATATTTCCGTTCACTGAAATGATGCCACGTGGACCGGGCATCTTGAGTGTGAGGGAGGCGTAGTGTGGTATTGCATTAAAGCGAGCAAAAGCTTCGCGTCCGAGCAGTGCTTGATAGCTACTTTGGAACGGAGTGATGTGGAAGGTTAAATGCTCGCGACGAAAGTTATCGGGGGAGCTGAATATAACTTGTAGTAGGAGGGAGCCCGTACAACGAGCCCCTGGGCCTGGCATTACTCCTTTAAAGGTAGTATTGCTATGGCGAATTTTTGTTGGGTCTAACCCCATCCCGCGGATTGTATCCTTATATATTAGGTTTAGATTGCTGCCACCGTCCATTAAGACTTATGTGAAGTGATATCCGCCAATTACTGGGTCTCATACCAGGGCAGCCCATCCTGCGCGTCGGATACTTGCTGAGTAATCGCGATGGTCGAAAGTGATCGGTTGAGACGACCAGTGGCAGGACTTCGCGGTGACAGGCACTTGGGTATATTTTCCTGGGAGTGTTGCGTTGTTTTTTCCCTTGATCACGTGTAACACATTTACTGTTTTGACTTCTGGTGGAAATTTTCTTTTGTTCCCCAGTGTCTTGCTTGAGAGGCTCGTCCTCGTCTTCACTTGGTGTATCCTCCCCCTTGTGTACGGCGTTGAGCTTGCCGGACTGCTTGAAGACCCAACATTCTCTGTGGGTATGATTAGCAGGTTTACCAGGGGTACTATGGATCTGACATACTTGGTCCAGAATTTTTTTGAGGCTGGACAGTTCATCCCTGGTGCCTTTAGAGGGCGGCTTTTGCTGACCTGGCCGAGAGCTTTTGAATCCGGCGTTTACTGCCGTGCCCTTCGTGTTGTCTTCTTTATTCCGGCGTTTGTTATTGCTGTTGCGTCGTGATTTCCCGTTTCCACCTCTAACTTCAGATGTACTGGGGTCGCTGGTGCTGCATCTGGCTAGCTAGCTGTCCTCACCCGTGCAAAAGCGGGTCATGAGGCTTGTTAATGCGGCCATCGTTCTCGGCTTATTCTGGCCGAGGTGTTTGGCGAGCCATTCATCACGGACGCTATGCTTAAAAGCTGCCAAGGCTTCGGCGTCCGGATAGTCGACAATCTGGTTCTTTTTAGTAAGAAACCTGTTCCAAAGCTTTCGGGCTGACTCTCTGGGCTGTTGAGTTATATGACTCAAATCGTCCGCATCCGGAGGTCGGACATAGGTCCCTTGAAAATTTGCCCGGAAGGCGTCTTCGAGCTCTTCCCAACTTCCAATGGAGCTTTCGGGGAGGCCTTTAAGCCAGTGACGAGCTGGCCATTTGAGCTTGAGGGGTAAGTACTTGATGGCGTGGAGATCATCTCCTCGAGCCATATGGATATGAAGGATGTAGTCCTCAATCCAGACCCCAGGGTCTGTTGTTCCGTCGTATGTCTCTATGTTTACGGGTTTGAATCCCTCTGGAAATTCATGGTCCAGCACCTCATCGGTGAAACATAGGGGGTGTGCGGCACCCCTGTAGCTGGGTGTACCGCGTTGTTCGGATGTTTGTAGTGTTGCATTGTATGCTGGGGCACGCTTGCGTGGTCCATACATGGATCTTGTTGCGCCGTCCTTTGGGTGCGAGCCCTCGCATGGGTCGCGTGTTTTATTGTGGTAGAGGGGTCGTCTATCCGGCCAGGTGGCTACTTTGATATTTGGTTGTGGGGGGTCTGAGGCCTCCTCATCGAATTCAGGTAGCAGCTTCCGCTTTGGGTAGCTCTTGGAGGGGAGATTGTCGCCGTACCTCGCTGCTGTGTTGAGTATTTTACTCCATCTGATTTGGAGTGTGTCTTGCACAGCCTTGAGCTTTTGCTTCTGCTTTTTAAGACTCCTCGCGGTGGCAACAAGCCTTTCACGGGCATTCTGCTGCTCCGGGTGCCTGTCCGGCGTTATGTCGTCCGGACCATTATCCTTGATAGAATTTGTTTGTTCGATTTGATTATCCGGATTGCCGTTGTCCGGCAGTGGTTCGCCCTGCTCCAGCGCTGGGTCTGTGTGATCGTTATTTCTGTCGAGGCGGGATTTGGGGCGGCGCTTGCGTCGCTGCTTTGACTGCTTCTCGAGGGAACAAGCCTTCGGTGCGTCCTTCCGCTCCTCGTCGTCATCTTTTGGTGCGTCCACGATGTATACGTCATATGACGAGGTGGCTTTCCAGGGCCCAATAGGCGCTGGTTCTTCATCGTCTCTTTCATCGGCGTCCATACCGTTGATGTCTTCGGAGTCGAAGTTGAGCATGTCAGTTAAATCGTCGACAGTGGCTACAAAGTGGGTGGTGGGTGGGCTTTGAATTTCTTCATCGTCCGTATCCCAACCTTGCTGACCATAGTACGACCAGGGCTCTCCTGATAAATAGAGAGACTTTAGTGTCTTCAGAATATCGCCGAAAGGCGAGTGCTGAAAGATGTCCATGGCAGTAAACTCCATGATCGGCGCCCAATCGGATTCGATCGGCAGGGGCGCGGAGGGTTCGGAGTCCGGAGAGGAGTCCGGCTCCTTGGAGTCACGAGTCTCGCGGAGTGCGGGGCTGGTGTTCGGCTCGATCGCCGTTGGGATCGCAGCCCCCGAGGCGGCGTCCAACCACCCATCCTCGATCGGCGCAGTTGGCTCCGAATTAAGGGTCGAAGCCGATGCGGGTGCGGCCTCCAGGTCACTGTTCGGTGGCAGAGCTAGATCATGCTCGTTGTGACAGTGCGGCACGCTCGGCAGTGGCTCGAATCCATCGAAGATCAAGTCCCAGCGGATGTCAGCCGTGTAGTTTAAACTTCCAAATCTGACCTGACAGCCAGGGGCATAGCTTTCGATCTGCTCTAGATGGCCAAGTGAATTGGCCCGCAGTGCGAAGCCGCCGAAGACGAAGATCTGTCCGGGGAGGAAGGTCTCTCCCTGGACTGCATCGCTATTGATGATCGTAGGAGTCATCAAGCCTAATGGCGATGACACAGAGGAACTCTCAATGAAAGCACCAATGTCGGTGTCAAAACCGGCGGATCTCGGGTAGGGGTCCCGAACTGTGCGTCTAGGCCGGATGGTAACAGGAGGCAAGGGACACGAAGTTTTACCCAGGTTCGGGCCCTCTTGATGGAGGTAAAACCCTACGTCCTGCTTGATTAATATTGATGATATGGGTAGTACAAGAGTAGATCTACCACGAGATCGGAGAGGCTAAACCCTAGAAGCTAGCCTATGGTATGATTGTTGTTATATATGTTGTCCTACAGAGTGAAATCCTCCGGTTTATATAGACACCGGAGAGGGTTAGGGTTACACAAAGTCGGTTACAATGGTAGGAGGTCTACATATCCGTATCGCCAAGCTTGCCTTCCACGCCAAGGAAAGTCCCTTCCGGACACGAGACGAAGTCTTCAATCTTGTATCTTCATAGTCCAGGAGTCCGGATGAAGGTATAGTCCGGCCATCCGGACACCCCCTAATCCAGGACTCCCTCACTCCCACTCACTTCTTTCGAGAGAAACTCCTCTAGAAAGGATCCATTCTCAGCAACGAATATCTTGCCTTCGGATCTGTGATAGAAGGTGTACCCAACATTTTCTTTTGGGTATCCTATGAAGACGCACTTCTCTGATTTGGGTTTGAGCTTATCAGGTTGAAACTTTTTCACATAAGCATTGCAACCTCAAACTTTAA
The DNA here is from genome assembly GCF_003073215.2 of Triticum urartu. Taxonomy (NCBI): domain Eukaryota; kingdom Viridiplantae; phylum Streptophyta; class Magnoliopsida; order Poales; family Poaceae; genus Triticum; species Triticum urartu. The sequence continues at coordinate 68,562,052 of NC_053024.1, read as the reverse complement.
GAAATGACAGCTTAGGTTTCTTGCCAAACCATAGTTCATACGGTGTCGTCTCAACGGATTTAGATGGTGCCCTATTTAACGTGAATGTAGTTGTCTCTAATGCATAACCCCAAAACGATAGCGGTAAATCAGTAAGAGACGTCATAGATCGCACCATATCTAATAAAGTACGGTTACGACGTTCGGACACACCATTACACTGTGGTGTTCCAGGTGGCGTGAGTAGTGAAACTATTTCACATTGTTTTAACTGAAGGCCAAACTCGTAACTCATATATTTTACTTCTGCGATCATATCGTAGAAACTTTTATTTTGTTACGATGATTCTCTACTTCACTATGAAATTCTTTGAACTTTTCAAATGTTTCAGACTTGTGTTTCATCAAGTAGATATACTCATATCTGCTCAAATCATCTGTGAAGATCAGAAAATAATGATACCTGCCGCGAGCTTGAATATTCATCGGACCACATACATCAGTATGCATGATTTCCAACAAATCTGTTGCTTGCTGCATTGTTCCGGAGAACGGAGTCTTAGTCATCTTACCCATGAGGCATGGTTTGCAGGCATCAACTGATTCATAATCAAGTGATTCCAAAAGTCCATCAGCATGGAGTTTCTTCACGCGCTTTACACCAATATGACCTAAACGGCAGTGCCACAAATAAGTTGCACTATCATTATTAACTTTGCATCTTTTGGTTTCAATATTATGAATATGTGTATCACTAAAATCAAGATCCAACGAACCATTTTCATTGGGTGTGTAACCATATATGTAAACAGAACAACAATTTATTCTCTTACTTAAATGAATAACCGTATTTCAATAAACATGATCAAATCATATTCATGCTCAATGCAAACAGCAAATAACACTTATTTAGGTTCAACACTAATCCCGAAAGTATAGGGTGTGTGCGATGATGATCATATCAATCTTGGAACCACTTCCAACACACATCGTCAATTCACCCTTAACTAGTCTCTGTTCATTCTGCAACTCATGTTTCGAGTTACTACTCTTAGCAACTGAACCAGTTATCAAATACCGGGGGGTTGCTACGAACAGTAGTAAAATACACATCAATAATCTGTATATCAAATATACCTTTGTTCACTTTGCCATCCTTCTCATCCGCCAAATACTTGGGGCAATTCCGCTTCCAGTGACCAGTCCCTTTGCAGTAGAAGCACTTAGTCTCAGGCTTAGGTCCAGACTTGGGTTTCTTCATTAGAGCAGCAACTTGTTTGCCATTCTCCTTGAAGTCCCCTTCTTCCCTTTGCCCTTTCTCTTGAAACTAGTGGTCTTGTCAACCATCAACACTTGATGTTTTTCTTGATTTCTACCTTCGCCGATTTTTGCATCGCGAAGAGCTTGGGAATTGTTTTCGTCATCCCTTGCATATTATAGTTCATCACTAAGTTCTACTAACTTGGTGATGGTGACTAGAGAATTCTGTCAATCACTATTTTATCTGGAAGATTAACTCCCACTTGATTCAAGCGATTGTAGTAACCAGACAATCTGAGCACATGCTCACTGCTTGAGCTATTCTCCTCCATCTTTTAGCTATAGAACTTGTTGGAGACTTGATATCTCTCAACTCGGGTATTTTCTTGAAATATTAACTTCAACTCCTGGAACATCTCATATGGTCCATGACATTCAAAATGTCTTGGAAATCCCGATTCTAAGCTGTTAAGCATGGTGCACTAAACTATCAAGTAGTCATCATATTGAGCTAGCCAAACGTTCATGACGTCTGCATCTGCTCCTGCAATAGGCCTGTCACCTAGCGGTGCATCAAGGACATAATTGTTCTGTGCAGCAATGAGGATAATCCTCAGATCACGGATCCAATCCGCATCATTGCTACAAACATTTTTCAACTTAGTTTTCTCTAGAAACATATAAAAAACAGAGGAGCTAAACGCGAGCTATTGATCTACAACATAGATATGCTAATACTACCAGGACTAAGTTCATGATAAATTAAAGTTTAATTAATCATATTACTTAAGAACTCCCACTTAGAAAGACATCCCTCTAATCTTCTAAGTGATCACGTGATCCAAATCAACTAAACCATAACCGATCATCACGTGAAATGGAGTAGTTTTCAATGGTGAACATCACTATGTTGATCATATCTACTATATGATTCACGCTCAACCTTTCGGTCTTAGTGTTCCGAGGCCATATCTGCATATGCTAGGCTCGTCAAGTTTAACCTGAGTATTCTGCGTGTGCAAAACTGGCTTGCACCCGTTGTAGATGGACGTAGAGCTTATCACACCCGATCATCACGTGGTGTCTGGGCACGACGAACTTTGGCAACGGTGCATACTCAGGGAGAACACTTTTATCTTGAAATTTAGTGAGAGATCATCTTATAATGCTATCGTCAATCAAAGCAAGATAATATGCATAAAAGATAAACATCACATGCAATCAATATAAGTGATATGATATGGCCATCATCATCTTGTGCTTGTGATCTCCATCTCCGAAGCATCGTCATGATCACCATCGTCACCGGCGCGACACCTTGATCTCCATCGTAGCATCGCTGTTGTCTCGCCAATCTTATCCTTCTACGACTGTTGCTACCGCTTAGTGATAAAGTAAAGCATGACAGGGCGATTGCATTGCATACAATAAAGCGACAACCATATGGCTCCTGCCAGTTGCCGATAACTTGGTTACAAAACATGATCATCTCATACAATAAAATTTAGCATCATGCCTTGACCATATCACATCACAACATGCCCTGCAAAAACAAGTTAGACGTCCTCTACTTTGTTTGTTGCAAGTTTTACGTGGCTGCTACGGGCTTAGCAAGAACCAAACTTACCTACGCATCAAAAACCACAACGATAGTTTGTCAAGTTGGTGCTGTTTTAACCTTCGCAAGGACGGGGCGTAGCCACACTCGGTTCAACTAAAGTTGGAGAAACTGACACCCGCCAGCCACCTGTGTGCAAAGCACGTCGGTAGAACCAGTCTCGTGTAAGCATACGCGTAATGTCGGTCCTGGCCGCTTCATCCAACAATACCGCCGAACCAAAGTATGACATGTTGGTAAGCAGTATGACTTATATCGCCCACAACTCAGTTGTGTTCTACTTGTGCATATAACATCAACACATAAAATCTAGGCTCGGATGCCACTATTGGGGAACGTAGTAATTTCAAAAAAATTCCTACGCACATGCAAGATCATGGTGATGCACAGCAACGAGAGGGGAGAGTGTTGTCTACGTACCCTCGTAGACCGGAAGCGGAAGCGTTATAACAACGCGGTTGATGTAGTCGTACGTCTTCACGGCCCGACCGATCAAGCACCAAAACTATGACACCTCCGAGTTTTTGCACACGTTCAGCTTGATGACGATCCCCGAACTCCGATCCAGCAAAGTGTTGGGGATGAGTTCCGTCAGCACGACGGCGTGGTGACGATCTTGATGTTCTACCGTCGCAGGGCTTCGCCTAAGCACCACTACAATATTATCAAGGATTATGGTGGAGGGGGGCACCGCACACGACTAAGAGATCAATGATCAATTATTGTGTATCTGGGGTGGCCCTTGCCCCCGTATATAAAGGAGTGTAGGAGGGGGCCGGCCAAGGAGGGTGGCGCGCCCAAGGGGGGGAGTCCAACTCCCACCGGGAGTAGGACTCCCCTTTTTCCTATTAGGAGTAGGAGAGGGAAGGACGAGGAAGGAGGGAGGAAGGAAAGGGGGGGGGGGCCCTCCCAATTCGGATTGGGCTTGGGGGGGCGCCCCCTCCCTTACTCCTTTCCCCTCCTTTCCACTAAGGCCCAATAAGGCCCATATACCACCCGGGGGGTTCCGATAACCTCCCGGTGATCCGGTATTGTCCCAATCTTACCCGAAACCTTTCCGGTGTCCAAATATAGTCGTCCAATATATCAATCTTTATGTCTCGACCATTTCAAGACTCCTCGTCAAGTCCGTGATCACATCCGGGACTCCGAACAACCTTCGGTACATCAAAATATATAAATCCATAATGAAACTGTCATCGTAACATTAAGCGTGCGGACCCTACGGGTTCGAGAACTATGTAGACATGACCGAGACACGTCTCCGGTCAATAACCAATAGCGGAACCTGGATGCTCATATTGGCTCCTACATATTCTACGAAGATCTTTATCGGTCAGACCGCATAACAACATACATTGTTCCCTTTGTCATCGGTATGTTACTTGCCCGAGATTCGATCATCGGTATCTCAATACCTAGTTCAATCTCGTTACCGGCAAGTCTCTTTACTCGTTCCGTAATACATCATCTTGCAACTAACTTATTAGTTGCATTGCTTGCAAGGCTTAAGTGATGTGTATTACCGAGAGGGCCCAGAGATACCTCTCCGACAATCGGAGCGACAAATCCTAATCTCGAAATACGCCAACCCAACATGTACCTTTGGAGACACCTGTAGAGCACCTTTATAATCACCCATCTACGTTGTGACGTTTGGTAGCACATGTGTTCCTCCGGTAAACGGGAGTTGCATAATCTCATAGTCATAGGAACATGTATAAGTCATGAAGAAAGCAATAGCAACATACTAAACGATCGGGTGCTAAGCTAATGGAATGGGTCATGTCAATCATATCATTCTTCTAATGATGTGATCCTGTTAATCAAATGACAACTCATGTCTATGGTTAGAAAACATAACCATCTTCGATTAACAAGCTAGTCAAGTAGAGGCATACTAGTAACACTTTGTTTGTCTATGTATTCACACAAGTATTACGTTTCCGATTAATACAATTCTAGCATGAATAATAAACATTTATCATGATATAAGGAAATAAATAATAACTTTATTATTGCCTATAGGGCATATTTCCTTCATGAGTGACTTTCCCGATGATCGGCAAGCCATTGAGATTAAATGGATCTTCAAGAGGAAGACGAACGTTGGTAGTAGTGTTACTATCTACAAAGCTCGAATTGTCGCAAAAGGTTTTTGACAAGTTCAAGGTGTTGACTATGATGACAGTTTCTCACTCGTATCTATGCTTAAAGTCTGTCCGAATCATGTTAGCAATTGTCGCATTTTATGAAATTTGGCAAATGGATGTCAAAACTACATTCCTTAATGGATTTCTTAAAGAAGAGTTGTATATGATGCAACCAGAAGGTTTTGACAATCCGGAAGGTCCTAACAAAGTGTGTAAGCTCCAGTGATCCATTTATGGACTGGTGCAAGCATCTCGGAGTTGCAATGTAAGCTTTGATATTGTGATCAAAGCATATGGTTTTATCTAGACTTTTGGAGAAGCATGTATTTACAAGAAAGTGAGTGGGAGATCTGTAGCATTTCTGATATTATATCTGCATGACATATTGTTAATTGGAAATAATACATAATTTCTAGATAGCATAAAAGGATACTTGAATAAGAATTTTTCAATGAAAGACCTCAGTGACATATTGGGCATCAAGATATATAAAGATAGATCAAGACACTTGGTAAGACATTCCTTAAGTACATACCTTGATAAGATTTTGAAGGAGTTCAAAATGGACCAGTCAAAGAAGGAGTTCTTGCCTGAGTTGTAAGGTGTGAAGTTGAGTAAAGACTCAAAACCCGACCACGGCAGAAAATAAAAAGAGAATGAAAAGTCATTCCCTATGCCTCAGTCATAGGTTTTATAAAGTATTCTATGCTGTGTACCAGACCTATTGTGTACCTCACCATGAGTTTGGCAAGAGGGTACAATAGTGATCTAGGAGTGGATCACTAGACAACGGTCAAAATTATCCTTAGCGGAATAAGGACATGTTTCTCGGTTATGGAGGTGAAAATTTTTTCGTCGTAAAGGGTTACGTTGATGCAAGCTTTGACACTGATCTAGATGACTCTAAGTCTCAATCTGGATACATATTGAAAGTGGGAGCGATTAGCTAGAGTAGCTCCGTGCAGAGCATTGTAGACATATAAAATTTGCAAAATACACACGACTCTGAATGTGGCAGACCCGTTGACTAAACTTCTCTCACAAGCAAAACATGATCACTCTTTGGGTGTTAATCACATAGCGATGTGAACTAGATTATTGACTCTAGTAAATCCTTTAGGTATTAGTCACATGGAGATGTGAGCTAATCACATAAAGATGTGAACTATTGGTGTTAAATCACATGATGATGTGAACTAGATTATTGACTCTAGTGCAAGTGGGAGACTGAGGGAAATATGCCCTAGAGGCAATAATAAAGTTGTTATTTATATTTCCTTATATCATGACAAATGTTTATTATTCATGCTAGAATTGTATTAACCGGAAACTTAGTACATGTGTGAATACATAGACAAAATACAGTGTCCCTAGTATGCCTCTACTTGACTAGCTCGTTAATCAAAGATGGTTAAGTTTCCTAACCATAGACATGTGTTGCCATTTGATGAACGGGAACACATCATTAGAGAATGATGTGATGGACAAGACCCATCCGTTGGCTTAGCATAATGATCGTTTAGTTTTATTGCTATTCCTTTCTTCATGGCTTATACATGTTCCTCTAACTATGATAATATGCAACTCCCGAATACCAGAGAAACACCTTGTGTGATATCAAACATCACAACGTAACTGGGTGATTATAAAGATGCTCTATAGGTGTCTCTGATGGTGTTTGGTGAGTTGGCATAGATCGAGATTAGGATTTGTCACTCCGAGTATCGGAGAGGTACCTCTGGGCCCTCTCGGTAATGCACATCACTATGAGCCTTGCAAGCAATGTGACTAATGAGTTAGTTACGAGATGATGCATTACAGAATGAGTAAAGAGACTTGCCGCTAATGAGATTGAACTAGGTATGATGATACTGATGATCGAATATCAGACAAGTAACATACCGATGACAAAGGGAACAACGTACGTTGTTATGCGGTTGACCGATAAAAATCTTCGTAGAATATGTAGGAGCCAATATGAGCATCCAGGTACCGCCATTGGTTATTGACCGGAGATGTGTCTCGGTCATGTCTACATAGTTCTCGAACCCGTAGGGTCCGCACGCTTAACGTTCGATGACGATTTGATTATGAGTTATGTGATTTGATGGCCGAAGTTTGTTCGGAGTCCCGGATGAGATCATGGACATGACGAGGAGTCCCAAAATGGTCGAGACATAAAGATTCATATATTGGAAGGATATATTCAGACATCGGAAAGGTTCCGAGTGATTCGGGTATTTTTCGGAGTACCGGGGAGTTACGGGAATTCACCGGGAAAAGTAATGGGCCTTATTGAGCCATACGGGAAAAGAGGAGGCAGACCAAGGGGAGGTGTCCCCACCATGGGTCCGAATTGGACTAGGGGAAGGGGGCGGTGCCCCCTTGCCTTTTTCCTGTTCCCTCTCTCGTTCCCTCTTTCCTTCTCTCCTACTCCGAAAAGGAAAGGGATTCCTACTTGGACTTGGAAGTCCTAGTAGGACTCCATACTCTTGGCGCGCCCCTAGGGGGCTGGCCTCTCTCCCTCCCTCCTTTATATACGTGGGTAGGGGACACCCCAAAGAGACATTAGATCAATTGTCTTAGCCGTGTGCGGTGCCCCCCTCAACAGTTACACACCTCGGTCATATCGTTGTAGTGCTTAGGCGAAGCCCTGCGCCGGTAACTTCATCATCACCATCGCCACGCCATCATGCTGACGAAACTCTCCCTCATCCTCAACTGGATCAAGAGCTCGAGGGACGTCATCATGCTAAACGTGTGCCGAACGCGGAGGTGCCGTATGTTTGGTGCTAGGATTGGTTAGACCGCGAAGACGTTCGACTACATCATCCGCGTTACTAAACGCTTCCGCTTTCTGTCTACGAGGGTACGTAGACACACTCTCCTCTCTCATTGCTATGCATCTCCTAGATAGATCTTGTGTGATCGTATGAATTTTTTTGAAATACTGCGTTCCCCAATAGATACGATACCAGGGTAGTCCCCCAAGCTTGGCAGTTTCCAAGGGGAGTGCCTGTACCCATGTATTTAGAACTCTTTCTTCAGAGGTGGTGATGAAGGAGTTGTTGATGAAGTAGGTTTGTCTTCCTTCTTACGAGGCATAGGCTCACCATCATAGAAGGATGATCGAGTCTCCGGGATCCTTGAATTTGCAGCCAAACTCATCCTCTCGAATCTATATTCATACTCACAATTTTGGTTTTGCAGGTCATAGATCTGGGCTTGGAGATGCTTGATTTTCTCATGAAGCCTGAAGATGGCCTCCTCAATGCTCTTGGGATCCAGCTTGTGCTTGTTGGTGAACTCCATGACCATCATGTGATTTGCGTTGATTCTATGATCCACCATCCCTTGGCACTTGAAACTTGTTGCTCCATCGCTTCGAGCCTCGTCTCCACGCTTCCGGTCTTCTTTGGCCCCTCTACATCGCATATGTGCAGTACCCCCTCATGCATCCCAATGGTTTGAGGGTGTTGCAGCACCTCCGTGAGGTAAGGGTTGATGACCTTCTCAAAAAACTTGTCCTTGGGGGCGCTTGGAGATGTCATGGTGATCTAGATCTATTAGAAAAACAGATCGAAACAAAAACAGGAGATATTGCATGGTACGATGGTCAAAACCTTCGGGAGATTATATAATGATTTTTTACCGAGCAAAGGAAGTATTGTGCAAGAAAACAGAGTCCAGAAGGCACACGAGGTGGCTACAAGGATGGGGGGGCGCCCTGGGGGTAGGATGCGCCCTCCACCCTTGTGGTGGCCTCGTGTCTCTTTCGGACTACTTTTAATTTTCCTATATTTTTTAATATTCCAAAATGGAGAAAAATTATCATTGGAAACGTTTTAGAGTCAGTTTACTTACTGTACCACATACCTATTCCTTTTCGGAGTCTAAAACATTCTGGAAAGTGTCCCTTATGTACTCCTACGGTGTTACGGTATTAATTATATTGGTCTCAACATTTATGGTAGTACCTGAGATGTAATATTTGATTCTTTTACCATTTACCACCTTTGGATTTGTGCCTTCGGCGTTGTTAATTTTTATGGCACCGGAACGATAGACCTCCTCGATGATGTAAGGACCTTCCCAGTTAGAGAGAAGCTTTCCTGCAAAAAACCTTAAACGAGAGTTGTATAGCAAAACATGATCACCTACATTAAACTAACGCTTTTGTATCCTTTTATCATGCCATCTTTTAACTTTTTCTTTAAACAACTTGGCATTCTCATAGGCTTGGGTACTCCATTCATCAAGTGAACTAATGTCAAATAACCTCTTTTCACCGGCAAGTTTCAAATCATAATTGAGCTCTTTAATAGCCCAATATGCCTTATGTTGTAGTTCAAGAGGTAAGTGACATGCTTTTCCATAAACCATTTTATACGGAGACATACCAATAGGATTCTTAAAAGCAGTTCTATAAGCCCACAAAGCATCATCAAGTTTCTTAGACCAATTCTTTCTAGATCTACTAACAGTCTTTTGCAGAATTAATTTAGTCTCTCTATTGCTCAATTCTACTTGACCACTAGACTGAGGATGATATGGAGATGCAATTCTATGATTAACATCATACTTAGCAAGCATTTTACGGAAAGCACAATGAATAAAATGTGAACCGCCATCAGTCATTACATATCTAGGGACTCCAAACCTTGGAAAAATAACTTCTTTAAGCATCTTAATAGAAGTGTTATGATCAGCACTACTAGTTGGAATAGCTTCTACCCACTTAGTAACATAATCAACAACAACAAAAATATGTGTATACCCGTTAGAGGAAGGAAAAGGTCCCATATAATCAAAGCCTTAAACATCAAATAGTTCAATAACAAGTGAATAGTCCATAGGCATTTCCTGACGTCTACTAATATTACCAACTCTTTGACATTGATCACAAGACAAGACAAACTTACGGGCATCCTTGAAAAGAGTGGGCCAATAGAACCCGGATTGCAATACCTTATGTGCAGTTCTATCTCCAGCGTGGTGTCCTCCATAGGACTCAGAGTGGTACTTGAGTAGGATCTGTTCCTGTTCATGCTCAAGTACACAACGTCTAATAACACCATCTACTCCTTGTTTATAAAGGTGTGGGTCATCCCAAAAGTAATGTCTTAAATCATAGAAAAACTTTTTCTTTTGCTGGTATGTGAAACTAGGTGGTATAAATTTAGCAACAATATAATTAGCATAATCAGCATACCATGGAGTATTATGAGAGGCATTTATGACATTTAATTGCTCATCAGGAAAGCTATCATCAATAGGTAGTGGGTCATCAAGAACATTTTCTAACCTAGACAAGTTGTCTGCAAAGGGGTTCTCAGCTCCCTTTCTATCAATAATATGCAAATCAAATTCTTGTAGCAAGAGAACCCATCTAATAAGTCTAGGTTTAGCATCTTTCTTTTCCATAATGTATTTAATAGCAGCATGATCAGTGTGAATAGTTACTTTAGAATCAACAATATAAGGTCTAAACTTATCACATGCAAATACAACTACTAAAAATTCTTTTTCAGTGGTAGCATAATTTCTTTGGGCACTGTCTAGAGTTTTACTAGCATACTGGATAACATTTAATTTCTTATCAACTCTTTGTCCTAGAACAGCACCAACAGCATAATCACTAGCATCACACATAATTTGAAAGGGTAAATTCCAATTAGGTGGCTGAACAATAGGTGCAGTAATCAGGGCTTTCTTAAGTATTTCAAATGCTTCTACATAATCATCATAAAAAACAAAAGGAAACCAGCATGACCCAGGAAACTTCTTATACCTTTGATATCTTTAGTACACGGCATCTTTTCAATAGAATCTACTTTAGCTTTATCAACTCCAATACCTCTTTTAGAAACTTTATGCCCCAAGTCAATACCTTCATTAACCATAAAGTGACACTTTTCCCAATTCAAGACAAGATTAGTTTCTTCACATCTCCGCAAAACTCGGTCAAGATTGCTTAAGCAATCATCAAAGGAAGTTTCGTAAATGGAGAAATCATCCATGAAAACCTCAACAATCTTTTCACAAAAGTCGGAGAATATAGTAGTCATACATCTTTGAAAGGTAGCAGGTGCATTGCATAAACCAAAAGGCATACACCCATAAGCAAAGGTACCGAAAGGGCAAGTAAAAGTGGTTTTCTCTTGATCATCTTTTGACACAGGTATTTGAGAAAAACCAGAATAACCATCTAGAAAGCAAAAATGAGTATGTTTGGATAGTCTTTCTGGCATTTGATCAATAAAAGGTAGAGGGTAATGATCTTTCCTAGTAGCTTTATTTAATTTGTGAAAATCAATTACCATTCTATTAACTGTAACAATTCTTTGAGGGATCAATTCATTCTTATCATTAGGAACAACAATAATACCTCCCTTCTTAGGGACACAATGAACGGGACTTACCCATTGACTATCAGCAATAGGATAAATTATACCTGCCTCCAAAAGCTTTAGTATTTCATTTCTTACCACTTCTTTCATCTTGGGATTTATCCGTCGTTGACGATCAACAACCAGTTTAGCATCTTTCTCCAATTTAATTTTGTGTTGACATAGAGTGGGACTAATGCCCTTAAGATCATTAAGAGTATATCCAATAGCGGCACGGTTCTTCTTCAGAGTTTTCAATTTCTTTTCTTCATGCTCTAAAAGGTTAGCACTAATAATAATAGGATATATATCTTCTTTTCATCAAGATAGTATATTTCAGTGTATCAGGTAATGGTTTAAGCTCAAACACGGGATCACCCTTAGGTGGAGGAGGATCTCCCAGGATTTCAATAAGAAAATTGTGTTTCAAAATAGGTCCTTGATTAAAAAATACTTCATCTATTTCCCTTCTTTCATTCATAAACATATCATTTTCATGGTCTAGCAAATATTGTTCTAAAGGATCATTAGGAGGCACGGCAATAGAAGCAAGACCAATAATTTCATCTTTACTAAGCAATTCTTTATCATGGGGTTGTCTATGAAATTTAGAGAAATTAAAATCATGAGACATATCCCCTAAACCAATAGTAACAACATCTTTCTCGTAGTCTATCTTAGCATTAACAGTATTCAAAAAAGGTCTACCAAATATAATGGAACAAGAATTATCTTGTGGGGAACCAAGAAAAAGAAAATCAGTAGGATATTTAATTTTCCCACACAAGACTTCAACATCTCTAACAATCCCAATTGGTGATATAGTATCTCGATTAGCAAGCTTAATAGTAACATCAATATCAAAAATTCAATATGGCTCATACTACCATGTAGTACTATTATCTCAGCGGTTGTTCCACGTCATGATCTACGCACGCACATGTATTCATTGAGGTATAGTGCTGGTCCATTCAATTTACAACAGTGGCAATGGAGTTTGTCCGTTGTAATTTATGAGTCCCATCTGACTCAGTCCACTACGGTCTTAGACTGGCTAATTTATTATGGATCGTGCTACTGTGGCTCCTGGTCCGCAGACAAGGGTTATCGGTCGGGCCCTTATACTCTCAACATCGAAACTCTCTCAACATTGTCTCCTTTCAATCCGCAGCGTCTTCTTCTTGGCTACCATGGCCTCTTCTTCCTCCTCAAGCCAACAGGTGGTCAACTCCAACCTGCTCCCTCTGATCCCGTGCCCTAGGTGAGGGCGGGAAGGCCTAAGCGACATCTCCGTCTGCGGGAAAAAGGCCCGGCAATCACTACTAAGGTATACCTTCGAGTGTAAGTTATGTAATCTCAATCTGAGATCTGGTTGCTGTTTCCTTGCCCATCGGTTTAACTGATGATTAGTCCTTCATATTATTTTTTTAGTCGCGTCAGTGCTCATTTTTGAGTGGAAGGACACATATTATTTTTGAATGGCGATGTTTTTTTACATCGTTACCTTGTTGAAGGCATTGTCCAGATATGCTCTGACTGATTCTTCAAGGTGAAAACCTAGATTCTGCCTTTGGTGGTTGAATCCGGTAACGGCGACGCTTGAGTGTCGCTCCCTTCTTGAAGGCGTTGCTGTTGAGGAACCTTGTTGTCTGTGTGGTGTCATTAGATAATTGGTGTGGATATGGTGTTTACTATAGTTTGCCGATCGTTACTCTGATCACTTTGGGTTTTTCTCTTTTTCTCGGCTACACATAGCTTTGGTCTTATATGACTTTGCTATTTGCTGCCGTGTTTTTTTTGTGTGTGCATTTGTGTTGGCTGTGTGCATCTTAACTATGCAGAGGCTGGGTGTGTGCTCTTTTGGTTTGTATCTTCTTGATGCTCCTTTATGAGCTAATAAAATCCACCCTTTATCGAAACAAGGACACATATCATGTCGTGCTAGAGTCCATCCGATCTCGGTCACTATTGCCCACGCCATCACCAGCTTCACCTGCACTGCAACACAGGAACTCATTTCAAGAGATGGAGCTCATCAGAATACATCTCCTCCCAGCTGCTCTCTCCCGCATGGATGCCAGCAGGTCGACCCAGCTAGATCCAATGACAAAGTTGACTTTTCAAGGATTGCGCTCCTCCTCCTCGCTGCCAACTTCAGAATTCAAGTGACTCTTCGTCAAAGTGGCCACTCTCTGTCATGGCGCGTTGGGTCAAAAGAAAACCGAGTCAGTGGTAGTACTAGTCTTCATTGCGCGTGTGTTTTTAACTTGTTAGTTTTAATTAGGTAGCTAGCTTTTGAGAGTTTTGGGTGTTTTAATTAGGTCGTGTTCGTCTGAAATGTACTCATCCTTTGGAGTGTGAGTTATCGAATCTCAATCTCAGAGTTGTGGACGGAGCTCCGCCATTGAAGATCGGGAATCTGCAATCAAAAAGAGCAAACGAGGGGGTGTCATCCCAGCCCCCGGAGAGGTTGAACCGCCAGTAGCAGGCCAGCTCGCCGGACTAGATCACGCATTTCCTTTTTATTGGAACAGGGAACTGGGGGGATCAAAGCATGGAGGAGCTGGGGGAGGAAGGGGAAGGACGCGGATGCGCGATGACGCACCTGTACACAGTCCACGCCTCCCACCCGCTCATGCCGTCCACCGCCACCACCACCACCATCCTAGTCGCCTGTCCCCTTCATGGCCTGCTTGATTATTTCGGTCTCACACCTTTCTTTTCGTCGACCTCCAAAACTTATTTACTCCATTTTTGTTTCATTCCCGTCTAACCAGCACGGCAGCACCACCTTTGGCCCGACGCGCACTTCTTTTTCCTACAACTTGTGTGGTTGAAAAAATGGACGGTGGTCTAGAATCTATGTCCAACTGTACCGGCGGTCTATCATCGTACGTTCCATTACCAGCGACCGAGCTCCACGAGGTATTCATACGAGGCATGCATGCCCGTATCTGTACAACATTCAGCATGCGGGGGATTACTTGCATTTCCATCGCTCGCCATGTGAGCATTTAGTGCCCTAGCCACCTACCGATCGCATTGTTTCAATGGATGAGATAATGCTACTATATGGTAGTATGAGCCATATCGCTGCTCTCCAAAAATATCTTCTATCTCAGTAGGTGCAATATCAGTCATAATTTCTTCATATAAGGTATAAGGAATTGCATTCACACTAGCACCCACAGCACATAAGCCATGACAACAATAATCTCCTATTTTAGCAGAAACAAGAGGTCTATGTTTATCTTTAGTACCAGGTTTAGCAATTCTAGCAGCTTCATCACAGAAATAAATAACATGCCCATCAATATTATCAACCAAGAGATCTTTAACCATAGCAATACTAGGTTCAACTTTAATTTGTTCAGGGGGTTTGGGTGCTCTAATATTACTTTTGTTAACCACAGTTGAAGCTTTAGCATGATCCTTTATTCTAACAGGAAAAGGTGGTTTCTCAATATAAGCAGTAGGAACAATAGGATCAACATTATAAGTAATAGTTTCTTCTTCAACTTTAGTAGGTTCAACTGCTTTAACTTCAATTGAAGGATGATATTTAAACCACTTCTCCTTGGGGAGATCAACATGAGTAGCAAAAGATTCACAGAAAGAAGCTACTATCTCCGAGTCAAGTCCATATTTAGTGCTAAAATCACGAAAAGCATCGGTATCCATAAAAGATTTAACACAATCAAACTTAAGGTTCATACCTGATTCTTTACATTCGTCAAGTTCCCAATCTTCAGAGTTGCATTTAACTCTTTCCAATAATTCCCATTTGAATTCAATATCCTTCTTCATATATGAACTAGCACAAGAAGTATCGAGCATGGATCGATCATTATGAGAAAGTCGGGCATAAATTTTTTGAATAATAATTTCTCTTGAGAGCTCATGATTGGGGCATGAATATAACATTGACTTAAGACTCCCCCAAGCATGAGCGATACTTTATCCTTCACAAGGCCAAAACTTATATATATATATATATATATATATATATATAATTCCGATCACGATGAGCCAGATGCATAGGATAAAACTTTTGATGAAATTCCAATTTCAATCGGTTGTAGTTCCATGATCCAATATCATCAAATAGCCTATACCATGTCAATGCCTTTCCCTTAAAAGATAAAGGGAAGACCTTCTTCTTGACAACATCCTCGGGCATACCTGCAAGCTTAAATAATCCACAAACTTCATCCACATAGATTAGGTGCATATCGGGAAGTAATGTTCCATCTCCTGTATAAGGATTAGCTAGCAGTTTCTGTATCATACCCAAAGGAATTTCATAATAAATATTTTCAGTAGGTGCAGTAGGTTGAGGAGCAACAAATTGTGGTTCCGGTCGAGGTGAAGATACCCCGAACAAACCCCTCAAAGGATTATTTTCCATAGTAACAAGTGACAATAAATTTCAGCACACTATATAAATGTTTCCTTACCAAATTCCACTTACCAAAGGCGCTTCACTCTCGGCAACGACACCAGAAAAGAGTCTTGATGACCTACAAGTATTGGGAATCTATTGTAGTCCTTTAGATAAGTAAGAGTGTCGAACCCAATGAGGAGTAGAAGGAAATGACAAGTGGTTTTCAGCAAGGTATTCTCTGCAAGCACTGAAATTATCGGTAACACATAGTTTTGTGATAAGATAAATCGCAACGGGTAACAAGTTAATAAAGTAACTAAGGTGCATCAAGGTGGCACAATCCTTTTTGTAGCAAAGGAAAAGCCTAGACAAACTCTTATATAAAGCAAAGCGCTCCCGAGGACACATGTGAATTATTGTCAAGTTAGTTTTTTTTACTATAAACAGTAAGGTGACACCCCACTATCAAGTTAGTTTTCATCATGCTCATATGATTCGCGTTCGTTACTTTGATAATTTGATATGTGGGTGTGATGTCTACTACACAACCTTCTTATTGTAGACGTTGTTGGGCCTCCAAGTGCAGAGGTTTGTAGGACAATAGCAAATTTCCCTCAAGTGGATGACCTAAGGTTTATCAATTCGTGGGAGGCGTAGGATGAAGATGGTCTCTCTCAAACAACCCTGCAACCAAATAGCAAAGAGTCTCTTGTGTCCCCAACACACCCAATACAATGGTAAATTGTATAGGTGCACTAGTTCGGCGAAGAGATGGTGATACAAGTGCAATATGGATGGTAGATATAGGTTTTTGTAATCTGAAAATATAAAAACAGCAAGGTAACTAATGATAAAAGTGAGCGAAAATGGTATTGCAATGCGTTGAAACAAGGCCTAGGGTTCATACTTTCACTAGTGCAAGTTCTCTCAACAATAATAACATAATTGGATCATATAACAATCCCTCAACATGCAACAAAGAGTCACTCCAAAGTCACTAATAGCGGAGAACAAACGAAGAGATTATTGTAGGTTATGAAACCACCTCAAAGTTATTCTTTCTGATCGATCTATTCAAGAGTCCATAGTAAAATAACACGAAGCTATTCTTTCCATTCGATCTATCCTAGAGTTCGTACTAGAATAACACCTTAAGACATAAATCAACCAAAACCCTAATGTCACCTAGATAGTCCAATGTCACCTCAAGTATCCATGGGTATGATTATACGATATGCATCACACAATATCAGATTAATCTATTCAACCAACACAAAGAACTTCAAAGAGTGCCCCAAATTTTCTACCGGAGAGTCAAGATGAAAACGTGCGCCAACCCCTATGCATAAGTTCACGAGGTCACGGAACTCGCAAGTTGATCACCTAAACATACATCAAGTGGATCACGTGAATATCCCATTGTCACCATAGATAAGCACATGCAAGACATACATCAAGTGTTCTCAAATCCTTAAAGAATCAATCTGATAAGATAACTTCAAAGGGAAAACTCAATTCATTACAAGAGAGTGGAGGGGGAGAAACATCATAAGATCCAACTATAATAGCAATGCTCATGATACATCAAGATCGTGCGAATCAAGAACATGAGAGAGAGAGAGATAAAACACATAGCTATTGGTACATACCCTCAGCCCCGAGGGTGAACTACTCCCTCCTCGTCATGGATAGCGCCGGGATGATGAAGATGGCCACCGGTGAGGGATTCCCCCTTCCCGCAGGGTGCCAGAACAGGGTCGCAATTGGTTTTTGGTGGCTACAGAGGCTTGCGGCGGCGGAACTCCCGATCTAGGTTATTTTCTGGAGGTTTCTGTACTTATAGGAATTTTTGGCGTCGGGAACAAGTCAGGGGGGGTCCCCGAGTCATCCATGAGATAGGGCGGCACGCCCGGGGGAGGGGGGAGGGCGCGCCCCCACCCTCGTGGATGGCCCGGGACTCTTCTGGCCCAACTCTTTTACTCTGGGGGCTTGTTTTGGTCCATAAAAAATCATCAAAAATTTGCACATCAATTGGACTCCGTTTGGTATTCCTTTTCTGTAAAACTCAAAAACAAGGAAAAACAGAAACTGGCACTGGGCTCTAGGTTAATAGGTTAGTCCCAAAAATCATATAAATGCATATAAACATCCTAGATGGATAATATAATACTCCCTCCGTTGCAAAATACTTGTCTTTCTAGGCATTTCAACAAGTGACTACATATGGAGCAAAATGAGTGAATCTATACTCTAAAATATGTCTACATACATCTGTATGTAGTAGTCATTTGAAATGTCTAGAAAGACAAGTATTTAGGAATGGAGGGAGTAGCATGGAACAATCAAAAATTATAGATACGTTGGAGACGTATCAAGCATCCCCAAGCTTAATTCCTTCTCGTCCTCGAGTAAGTAAATGATAAAAACAGAAATTTTGATGTGGAATGCTACCTAACATATTCATCAATGTGATCTTCTCTATTGTGGCAAGAATATTCAGATCCATAAGATTCAAGAAAAAAGTTTAATATTGACATAAAAACAATAATACTTCAAGCATACTAACCAAGCAATTATGTCCTCTCAAAATAACATAGCCAAAGAAAGCTCATCCCTACAAAATCATATAGTTTGGCCATGCTTCATTTTATTCACACAAAATTCCCGTCATGCACAACCCCGATGACAAGCCAAGAAATTGTTTCATACTTTAGTATTCTCAAACTTTTTCAACTTTCACGCAATACATGAACGCGAGCCATGGATATAGCACCATGGGTGGAATAGAATATGATGATGGAGGTTGTGTGGAGAAGACAAAAAAGGAGAAAATCTCACATCGACGCTGCTAATCAACGGGCCATGGAGATGCCCATCAATTTATGTCAATGCGAGGAGTAGGGATTGCCATGCAACGGATGCACTAGAGCTATAAATGTATGAAAGCTCACAAAGACCTAGGGCATTTGAGGAAGCCCATTGTTGGAATATACAAGCCAAGTTCTAAAATGAAAATTCCCACTAGTATATGAAAGTGACAAAATAAGAGACTCTCTATCATGAAGATCATGGTGCTACTTTGAAGCACAAGTGTGGTAAAAGGATAGTAGCATTGTCTCTTCTCTCTTTTTCTCTCATTTTTTGGGCCTTCTCTTTTTTTGGCCTTTCTCTTTTTTTATTTCCTCACACGGGATAATGCTCTAATAATTATGATCATCACACTCCTATTTATTTACAACTCAAAAATTACAACTCGATACTAGAACAAAATATGACTCTATATGAATGCCTCCGGCGGTGTACCGGGATGTGCAATGATTCAAGAGTGACATGTATAAAACAAATATGATTGGTGGCTTTGGCACAAATACGATGTCAACTACATGATCATGGAAGGCAATATGACAATGATGAAGTGTGTCATAATAAACGGAACGGTGGAAAGTTGCATGGCAATATATCTCGGAATGGCTATGGAAATGCCATAATAGGTAGGTATGGTGACTGTTTTGAGGAAGATATAAGGAGGCTTATGTGTGACAGAGCGTATCATATCACAGTGTTTGGATGCACCGGCAAAGTTTGCACCAACTCTCGAGGTGAGAAAGGGCAATGCATGGTACCGAAGAGGCTAGCAATGATGGAAGGGTGAGAGTGCGTATAATCCATGGACTCAACATTATTCATAAAGAACTCACATACTTATTGCAAAAATCTACAAGTCATCAAAACCATGCACTACGCGCATGCTCCTAGGGGAATAGATTGGTAGGAAAATACCATCGCTCATCCCCGACCGCCACTCATAAGGAAGGCAATCAAAGAAACACCTCATGCTTCAAATTTGTCACACAACGGTTACTATATGTGCATGCTACAGGACTTGCAAACCCCAACACAAGTATTTCTCAATTTCACAGGTACTCAACTAGCATGACTCTAATATCACCATCTTCATATCTCAAAACAATTATCAAGTATCAAACTTCTCATAGTATTCAATGCATTCTATATGAAAGTTTTTATTATACCCAACTTGGAAGCCCATCATATTAGGACTAGTTTCATAACCAAAGCAAATTACCATGTTGTTTAAGACTCTCAAAATAATATAAGTGAAGCATGAGAGTTCAACAATTTCTTCAAAATAAAACTACCGCCATGCCTAAAAAGATATAAGTGAAGTACTAGAGCAAATGACAAACTACTCCAAAAGATATAAGTGAAGATCAATGAGTAGTCGAGTAATTATGCAACTATGTGAAGACTCTCTAACATTTAATAATTTCAGATCTTGGTATTTTATTCAAACAGCAAGCAAAACAAAAAAAAATAAAATGACGCTCCAAGCAAAACACATATCATGTGGTGAATAAAAATATAGCTCCAAGTAAAGTTACCGATGAACGAAGACAAAAGAGGGGATGCCATCCGGGGCATCCCCAAGCTTAGGCTCTTGGTTGTCCTTGAATATTACCTTGGGGTGCCTTGGGCATCCCCAAGCTTAGGCTCTTTCCACTCCATATTCCGTAGTCCATCAAAACTTTACCCAAAACTTGAAAACTTCACAACAGAAAACTCAACAGAAAACTCGTAAGCTCCGTTAGTATAAGAAATCAAATCTCCACTTAGGTACTGTCAAGACAAGAGCCATAATTTTTCTCACATGATGCCTACTGTACCATATCATTTCTACAATTTATATTAAGCAATATAAGACATAGAAACTAGAAAACAAGCAAACTATGCATCCAAAACAGAATCTGTCAAAAACAGAACAGTCTGTAGTAATTTGTAACTCTCGAATACTTCTGTAACTCCAAATATCCTGATAAATTAGGAAGTCCTAGGAAATTTGTTTATTTATCTACTATAGTTGGAATTGGTATTTTATCACTCTCTGGTAATACATTAAAATTATTTTCGTGATCGCATACTTTTCTGTTTTTATCAGCAAGATCAAACAATAATCACCCAAGAAGATCCTAAAGGCTTTACTTGGCACAAACACTAACTAAAACACAATAACACAATCATAATAGAGGATAGATGATTTATTTATTACTAAACAGGAACAAAAAGCAAGGAACAAAAATAAAATTGGGTTGCCTCGCAACAAGCGCTATCGTTTAACGCCCCTAGCTAGGCATGATGATTTCAATGATGCTCACATAAAAGATAAGAATTGAAACATAAAGAGAGCATCATGAAGAATATGACTAACACATTTAAGCCTAACCCACTTCCTATGCATAGGGATTTTGTGAGCAAACAACTTGTGGGAACAAGAATCAACTTGCATAGGAAAGTAAAACAAGGATAGCTTCAAAAAAATAACACATAGCACTACAAAAAAAGACACATCCGTGACATTTTGGGCTGAATGAATTTTTTTTTCTGTCATACATATGACACTTCTATGACGATAATTGTGACAAAACCCGGTATCATCATAGATGTGGTGGGCTCCTAGTTCTATGACAAAAAATCATGACAGAAAATGGGCTTTTCGTCCTGGGCGGGCCGGAGACACAGCTGCATGAAATTCTTTGGGCCATCCATGACGGAAAAAACCATGGTAGAAGCGAGGGGGAGGAAAATTTCGGGGAGTTCCCGGTTACGGTGGAAGGTCGAGGGCCGAGCGATGCACGTTTCTCTCGTACACGTACGCGCGCGTGTGCAAGGCGTTGGCTCTAACTGAACCCGAGCGAGGCGTTGGGCTCTAACTGAACCCGAGCGATTGCACTGCAGGCTACGCATTACTGAACCCAAGCGATCGATCGATGGCTATTAACTGAACCCGATCGAGCGATTCCTTGGCTACTGCTGCTAACTGAAGCCGATCGACGGGATGAATAGTGAGCGTTGCGGGGGGGTTTGGATGAACAGTGAGCGGTGGCATTGCCTCTGGATGAACAGGACCCCGTGGTGTGGTGGAGGGCTGGATAAACAGTAGACGGTGGAGGGGTTCCCGTGGAGGGGTGGATGAACAGGACCCCGTGGTGTGGAGGGCAGGATGAACAGTAGACGGTGGAGGGGTGCCCGTGGAGGGGTGGTTGAACAGGACCCCGTGGTGTGGAGGGCTGGATGAACAGTAGACGGTGGAGGGGTGGTTGAACAGTAGCCGGTGGAGTAGCGCGCGGTGGAGGCTGGATGAACAGGAGCCCGTGGAGGCTGGATGAACAGGAGCCCATGGAGGCTGGAGGAGGTCGACGGTGGAGATGAACAGTGTCCCGTGGAGTCCCATTTTGCGGTACGCCACACCCCTCCCAATGAACAGGACCCCTGTTTCGACCGTAGCGCTCCAACACAAGTCTGTTTCCTCCGTTTTGCGGTATGCCACACCCCTCCCAATCAACAGGACCCCCGTTTCGACCGTTGGAGGTCCGTTTGCTCCGTTTTGCGGTACGCCACACCCCTCCCGATCAACAGGACCCCCGTTTCGACCGTAGGAGGTCCGTTTCCTATGTTTTGCGGTACGCCACACCCCTCCCGATGAACATGATCCCGTTTCAAACGTGGTCGGTCGAACACAAGGCTGTTTCCTCCGTTCTGCGCTATGCCAGGCCTCGTTTCCATCGCCTGTTCCGTCCAAGCCCTCCCGACGAACACGACGCATTCCGTTGCCTCCCCATGAACACAACGCATTCCATTGCCTCCCCATGAACACGACGACGACGTTGTTTCTCCGTTCCGACCCAGCCTTGTACACGAGCCCTCGCCGTACGTATGCGTGAGTAGGCGTTCGAGACCCCGCCCGTATGTACACATACGTGACCATATTTTATTTCTTGCATCCTGACCAATGTACGTACGTGTACATGCTACGTGCGTGCCTCTACTACGACACGTGCGCGCCTCTACATCGACCATTATATATGTACGTACACGTTCGCGACCAGAATGACAACGCTACGTACGCTTCGACCAGGTGGGTCCCGACTGTCAGGCACTTCCTTGCGTGCGAAGATGTAGCTGGTGGGTCCCAACAGTCAGGGGGGCGAATTGTTTTGTTTTTTTTTCAGACGCACTTCCTTGCGTGCGAAGGTGTAGCTGGTGGGTCCCAGAAGTCAGGGGGCAACCCTTTTTTTGCGAAATATGGTGGCCCGTCTGGTGGGTCCCCGCTGTCAGGTGGAGGAATAATTATTTTGCATGTAATAAGGAGGCACTTCCTTGCTGTGGCCGTGGACCCAGCTGTCAGCCTCTCCATGTACAATCCATGTCTGATGGAAGTCGTTCCTTGACCACGTTGACCACTCCGCGCCGAGAGCACCAGGGCGCTGGACGATGGCGAGGCCTAGGAAGGGGACGACGAGGAGCCGGGGAAGATGCGACAGTGGAAGCCCGTGCGAAGAGGAGTATGAGGGTTCACTGGTTCGGCTGCGGTGTGAGGCTGCCGTCGCCTGGGCCTGCCAGCGGTGGGAATAGTAGGGGCGGTGAGGCCTCCGCGGTAGCACAGCCGGCCACGGGAGGCAGGAGCATGCGGCACAACCGGCGCTGATTTGGGTGGCTGGAGCAAGAAGACCAGAGGTTGAAGAAGCACTACGGCCGTTGGATGGACATCGTACGGTCACTGGAGCTAGAATTGTTCATATTGACTAAAGTTGACAAAGGCCCCCATCCCAGTCAACTTAGTAGGCCCACAAGTCAGCCTCCCACCATGGTGGGTCCCAGCTAGCAGGGGGAGTATTCATTTTTTTGTGCGTAATAAGGAGGCACTTCCGGTGGGTCCGAGCTGACAGCGGGGGGAACATTTCTTTGCGAAATACGCTGGCCCGTCCGGTGGGTCCGAGCAGTCAGGGGGGAAACATTTTTTTCGTGAAATAAGGTGGCCCGTCCGGTGGGTCCCTGCTGTAAGGTGGAGGAATAATTATTTTGCACGTAATAAGGAGGTACTTCCTTGCGGCCGCCTGGACCCAGCTGTCAGCCTCTCCATGTACAGTACTCTTCCGATAGAAGTCGGTCGTTGACCACGTTGACCACGCCGAGCCGAGAGCACCAGGGCGGTGGTCTGGACGACGACGAGGCCTAGGAAGGGGACGACGCGCAGCCGGGGAAGACGCAGCAGTGGTGTGAGGCTGCCGTCGCCGCAGAATAACAGAGGGTGTGGGTGAGTGGAGGGATGGCCTGGCCAGCGGTGGGAGTAGTATGGGGGCGGTGAGGTCTCTGTGGCAGCATAGCCGGCCACGGGAGGCAGGAGCAGGCGACACGACCGGCGCTGCTTTGGGCGGCTGGACCAAGAAGACCAGAGGTTGAAGAAGCACTACGACCGTTGGATGGACATCGTACGGTCACTGAAGCTAGAAACGTTTATTATTGACTAAGTTGACAAAGCCCTTGGTACGCTCCAACTTAGTAGGCCCACAGGTCAGCCTCCGAAACGGTGCACCCCAGATGTCAGGGGGAGGAATCATTTTTTGGGCGGCCGAAGCTAAGAATATCCGAGATTGAAGAAGAAGCACGACATCCGTTGGATAGACATCCAACGGCCACTGCTGCTAGAACCGTGTGTTGACTATAATAAGTTGGAAAAGCCTTGCATACACGTCAACTTATTTTTTTAGGGGACGCGTCACTTAGTAGGCCCAGAAGTGTGTGGCAGAGAACTTATAGCCCATTTGCATTTTGTAAGAATGTACAGCCCATTTTGGAATTCTAATGGAATTTACAACAGCCCATTTACAGTTTGTTAAAAGTACAGCCCATTTTCTAGCTAGGACAATGATTAATAATTTCAACCAACCGTTGAAGACAGAATTCAATAAAATTTCCAACATTTTGATGGGCTCCAAAATATTGTTATCCCGAAATTTCTAGTCAGATTAAATATAAATTTGTATTACGTAAAAATCCAACGAAACATTGCGCGTGCAACAATGAAAATTTAAGATTTTCAAAATCCATAAATAATATTTTATAAACTAATTTCATGTTTGGTGCATTTTTTTATAGTTACTGCCCAGTTTTTATAATTACATCCCATTTATTATTTTTTAAAGCTCATTTTCCTGTTAAGCCTAATGCATCCCTCCTAGGAAAGATTTGCAGCCCAGCGGGGCGGAGAATAACAAGTTGACCTTGCCTGGGTATTCCTCAAAAAGACGTATAGCTGGGCTAGCCATTTTCATCTTGAAAAAAATAGTATCTGGGCTGGATATCTGGCCTGGGCTAGACGGGCCACAGCCCGCCCAGTTAATACCATGCTCTCCTCTGAACAACAACGAAATCATCACCAAGAAAAACTCTGTAGTGCTCACGCCTCAAAAACACAAATACTACTCGAGCTGCTTGGTCCCAGCTGTCGGCCGCACCTTGTGAAATTCTCTCGTTTATATTGACTACATAGGTTGACAATGGTGTGCGACCGTGATGTCAGGAAACCAGGAGAAAGCAAAAAAAAATAGTTGTACATAATAAGGAGGCACTTGCGTACGTACGGCTATGGCCCTAGTGGGTCCCTAGTGTCATCCAGTCAAAATAAAGTCATCTCCTGAATCCTCATGTTCGTTGACGATGTTAACAATGCTCGGCGCCACGGTGAGCGCAACAGCTCGAAGGACAATGGAGAGGGCCTCGCGGGCCCTACGGATGGTTTGATACAGCGCCCGCTACTCATTTAGGAAGCCAGGATCATCAGACACCTATGAGCACCTTCGAGAAACTGTGGCGACATGAAATGGCAAGGCCGCGCTTGGGAGCTCTGGTTTATTTCAAACCTGTATTAACATACAATTGTAATTTCCTCGTCATCGAAAACAACGCGTAAAATACAGGCGTAATGAAACCGAGGGCCCGAGGTCTATAAGTAAAACCGGCGGGTTACGCGTGTAATTTGAGAGACCAGTGTATATTTTACGAGCACTGCTATATGGACGACATTACCAGACGATACATGCACGACGTGCGTATCATGCCATCCTTGGGCAAGGCTGAAACAGCAGCTAACGGCTGGATTAGCAATCTTCCGAGTGTCGCTCAGCATTTTTACCGTGTGTCAAGTACTTCCGATATTTCACTAGTTGAAATCGACCAACCAAGCGCCTTCGCCCGAGACCATCTGCTTTAATTTACAAGCGTCAGTTTTACAAGTGGTTTTGGTTGGAAAACGACGATCCAATCACGGCCTAATATCATGAGTTGGTCGGAAGATCATATGGTTTCACGTCTAACCTACCTGACTTGTCGTATAGGCTATGAATGAAACATCAGACGATGAACTTCTTAAGCACGGAAACAACAGAAGAGGATGATCTTCTTAACAAGCAAATCATTGGCATTAGATTGACATGCAAAACAATACGAAGCATTATTCTCAGGAGGCACGGTGAACAGCTCGTGATGCCGCATGCCACAACATTCCAAGCTCAACTTTGCAATCAAACACAAGGCCTGGCATTACATAGACAATATTCAGAACAAACTCTTAACACAGGAATATCTCAACAGAGTAACTATTTACTTCTAAACTGAACACAGGAATAGGAAAAACACTCGACACTGCTCACAGCAAGGGCGTCCCACTCAAAAATATCAAATGCATGTCTTCTGGCTAACATCAATGAGCAAATTTTGACAAGGTTTTCTAATTCCAATATATTAAACTAACGTCTTCTTGCTAACATCAATGATTAAACTTTGACAAGCTTTTCCCATTCAAAATATGTAATGCCTATGATCGTCGAGTCCTGTCGCTTCTTGCTAAATCAATGATTAAACTTTGACAAGCTTTTCCCATTCAAAATATGTAATGCCTATGACCGTGGAGTCCTGCCATTTCTTGTACTTGTTTGGGCACTTCTTGCCCAGGGCACTCCACGTGTTGTTAAATTTCCAATGGTCTCTGCAGACTAGTCATGTCACCGGTGTCTAATATTTATGGCACCAGCTATAGCAATGGAGGGATTCGGTGCCAAACTAAGAAAAGGTGAAATTGGCACCTCTTTTGGCCTACATAGTGGAAGGCCTAATACTCTGTAAATCTTCTCGGTCATTTCTTCTGTAATGTAGCGCAAACAATGACTGCTTCTTTTTGCAAAGTGGAACGACCAACTGGACCCAGTAATGCAGCAGTTTGCCTTGGACACATTGGCTCCTTTTGTGCAGTTGAACTAAAATCAAAGTCGGAATAAAACCGAGCTTTCATTTTGATATCCCTGTAAGCAACAAAAGGTATAAGGAAAACAATTACTGAGAAATAACGGTTGATGATTTGTACTCCCAGAAGAAAAACATCTACTGATCTACCTTATCTTAATGGGAAACAAAGCAGGAGAGTAGCAATTCTCAATCAGTGTGATTCATTCATATTAACTGAGACATTATCTTAACAATGCCTTGTTTCAAGATGTATAAAGAATGAAAAAGCAGAAAAGTATCATTCCTAAAACATGCGACTGATTCATTTTAACAGAGACATTATCTTAACAATACCTTGGTTAAACATGTAGAAAGAACTACAAAGCAGGATAGTACCATTTGTAAAACACTTTAAGTCTGTAACTGATATATAATAACAGAGACATTATCTGAACAATACATTTCTTAAACATGTACTCCGGCCGATCCCTAACAGAAATGGTACTCCTACCGATCCCTAACAAGTGTTTGCAGTTTTGAACTAAGATTCAGTTCCAGGGTAGAGTGGGCGCAACAATAGTATGTGCTTCCATCTACTTATAAAGGGGGTGATGCAGAGTTTGTTGTAACAAAGCAACAAACATCATGTCTGGGTTGGTTCCATTTTTGTTCACTACTTAATGGGAAAAGATAGCAATACAATAGCTTCAATTCAACATTTATTTAAAACAGTACCAATACAAGTAGCACAACATCTCAAAGCACACTGCACAATCATGTGGATGAAGGCGTGTACTGACCTTTCATGAGACCGACAATGATAAAATACGAATCTGCCAACACGAATAGGAAAACAAATCTCGTTTTGTGCAGTTGCACTGAAATCAAGCAAAGTGTTTCGCGTAGCGAAGAAAAATGCCGCAATAGCAACAAGTTGAATAGATATCCCTATATAAACAGAGGCAAAAAAGGAATCAATTACTGGCTAATAAAGGAGGATGAAACATGCGGCCACAAAACTGGTAATCCCGCCAATCCCTAACAAGTGTTGCAGTTTTGAAATAAGATTCAGTAGTTAATTCTGAGAGCGGCATCAATTACTAGCTTATAAAGGGGGTGATGCTGAATTTGTTGTAACAAAGCAACAAGCATCATGTCTGGGTTGGTCCCATTTTTGTTCACTACTTAATGGGAAAAGACAACAATACAATAGCTTCAATTCATCATTTATTTAAAACAGTGCCAATACAAGTAGCACAACATCTCAAAACACACTGCATGATCATGTGGATGAAGGCAAGTACCAACCTGTCATGACGCACACAAGATCATGTACGAATCTGCCAACACGAATAGGAAATCCAATCT
This sequence comes from Triticum urartu, assembly GCF_003073215.2. Taxonomy (NCBI): domain Eukaryota; kingdom Viridiplantae; phylum Streptophyta; class Magnoliopsida; order Poales; family Poaceae; genus Triticum; species Triticum urartu. The sequence goes on along the minus strand of NC_053024.1, from coordinate 68,533,825 downwards.
CGTTTTGTGCAGTTGCACTGAAATCAAGCAAAGTGTTTCGCGTAGTGAAGCGAAATGTCACAATAGCAACAAGTTGAATAGATATCCCTGTATAAACAGAGGTAAAAAAGGAATCAATTACTAGCTAATAAAGGAGGATGAAACATGCGGCCACAAAACTGGTAATCCCGCCAATCCCTAACAAGTGTTGCAGTTTTGAAATAAGATTCAGTAGTTAATTCTGAGAGTGGCATCAATTACTGGCTTATAAAGGGGGTGATGCTGAATTTGTTGTAACAAAGCAACAAGCATCATGTCTGGGTTGGTCCCATTTTTGTTCACTACTTAATGGGAAAAGACATCAATACAATAGCTTCAATTCATCATTTATTTAAAACAGTACCAATACAAGTAGCACAGCATCACAAACACACTGCACAATCATGTGGATGAAGGCCTGTACTGACCTTTCATGAGATGACCAACATAAAATACGAATCTACCAACACGAATAGGAAATCCAATCAAGTTTTGTGCAGTTGCACCGAAATCAAGCAAAGTTGCCGGTGTGACATTTAAGTTTTCTATAGCAACAAGTTGAATAGATATCCCTATTTTAAGAGGCAAAAAAGAAAACAATTACTGGCCAATAAAGGAGGATGAAACATGCGGCCACAAAAAGAAGCATCTACCTTATCTTGATGGAAAACAAAGTATAGGATAGTAGCATTTCTAAAACGGTTTCATTGATTCATATTAATAGAGAAATTCTTTTAAAACAGATTAGTAGTTAATTCTGAGATTAACAAAAGCAAAATAGCTGCATGGGACATGCCAGCACCATGTGCGTCCACACGTATAAATGGGTGATGCAGAGTATGTAGCCAAGCAGCATATATGCGCTGGTTCCATATTTGTTCTCTTTGAACCTTCTTCCTATGTGAGGACAGCAAATCTAGTCATGCACAAACTACCCGACCCCCCAGTTTCTTTCCCTTTTCAACAAAGAGATCGGTTCCTTACAGATGTGTGTATTGGGTTACCCCTTTTTCCCTTTTCGACCTACAAAGCGGATGGATAGCCAGTCTATACTACTTTCCGCCCCTCCTTTCCACATTGAACCACGTCCTAGATTCTTGCTCCAGCCCACCGCACCCTTCTTTCCTCTTTGAACCAAGACCTAGATTCGACTACAGATCGAAAAAGATCCACATGCAGCTAGAGCAATGACGGTTTCAAAGAAATTTATACCTTAGGGTCGTCGGGATGTGGCAAGGCGTGCGGCGGGAGGCCGGATCTGCCCATACTACATACGGCAGGGAGGAAGAAGGGGTCAGTGGCCCTCCCGCACAAGCGCTGGGTGAAAGAGAACAACGTAGCCGACAGTGGATTGCCTCCCTCGCCGAAGGCGATAGAGTGAACGCTGCACCTCCTCCCCTTCCCGGTGCGACGGGATATGGATGCCTCCTTCACCAGCTGTGAGGGAGAGAGAGAGAGGCAAGAGGCCAACACAGTCTTGTTTAGATCTGGTGAAGAGAGGGTGAGAGATTGTGAATATAGCAAACCCTAGCAAATGAATGCTGAGCCTCCAGCGTGTAACATATATGTAGTGCGGCGAGCGTATGGAGAGTGCAAACCCTAGCGAACAAGCGCTGAGGCTCCCGCTTATATATATACTACTTGAAGGAAATATGCCCTAGAGGCAATAATAAAGTTATTATTTATTTCCTTATATCATGATAAATGTTTATTATTCATGCTAGAATTGTATTAACCAGAAACATAATACATGTGTGAATACATAGACAAAAACAGAGAGTCACTAGTATGCCTCTACTTGACTAGCTCGTTAATCAAAGATGGTTATGTTTCCTAACCATAGACGTGAGTTGTCATTTGATTAACGGGATCACATCATTAGGAGAATGATGTGATTGACTTGACCCATTCCGTTAGCTTAGCACTTGATCATTTAGTTTGTTGCTGTTGCTTTCTTCATAACTTATACATGTTCCTATGACTATGAGATTATGCAACTCCCGTTTACCGAAGGAACACTTTGTGTGCTACCAAACGTCACAACATAACTGGGTGATTATAAAGGTGCTCTACAGGTGTCTCCGAAGGTACTTGTTGGGTTGGCGTATTTCGAGATTAGGATTTGTCACTCCGATTGTCGGAGAGGTATCTCTGGGCCCTCTCGGTAATGCACATCACTCAAGCCTTGCAAGCATTGCAACTAATAAGTTAGTTGCAGGATGATGTATTACAGAACGAGTAAAGAGACTTGCCGGTAACGAGATTGAACTAGGTATTGAGATACCGACGATCGAATCTCGGGCAAGTAACATACCGATGACAAAGGGAACAACGTATGTTGTTATGCGGTTTGACCGATAAAGATCTTCGTAGAATATGTAGGAGCCAATATGAGCATCCAGGTTCTGCTATTGGTTATTGACCGAAGACGTGTCTCAGTCATGTCTACATAGTTCTCGAACCCGTAGGGTCCGCACGCTTAAAGTTCGGTGACGATCGTAATTAGGGTTTTTGTGTTTTGATGTACCGAAGGTTGTTCGGAGTCCCGGATGTGATCACAGACATGACGAGGAGTCTCGAAATGGTCGAGACATAAAGATTTATATATTGGAAGCCTATATTTTTGGATATCGGAAACGTTCCAGGTGAAATCGGGACTTTACCGGAGTACCGGGGGGTTACCGGAACACCCCCCCGGGGGGGTTATTGGGCCTACATGGGCCATAAGGGAGAAGAGGAGGGCCAGCCAGGGCAGGCCGCGTGCCCCCTCCCCCCCTAGTCCGAATAGGACAAGGAAGGGGGGGCAGCGCCCCCCCTTTCCACTTTCTCCCTTCCTCCTTCCTTTTCCAACAAGGCAAGAGGGGGGAGTCCTACTCCCGGTTGGAGTAGGACTCCTCCAGGCGCACCCATAGGGCCGGCCGCACCTCCCCCTCTTCCTCCTTTATATACTGAGGCAAGAGGGCACCCCATGACACACAAGTTGATCCTCGTGATCGTTCCTTAGCCGTGTGCGGTGCCCCCTTCCACCATATTCCACCTCGGTCATATCGTAGCGGTGCTTAGGCGAAGCCCTGCACCGGTAGAACATCATCACCGTCATCACGTCGTCGTGCTGACAAAACTCTCCCTCAACGTTTTGTTGGATCAGAACTCGAGGGACGTCACCGAGTTGAACGTGTGTAGAACTCGGAGGTGCCGTACGTTCGGTACATCGATCGGTCGGATCGGGAAGACGTACGACTACTTCCTCTATGTTGTGTCAACACTTCCGTTGCCGGTCTACGAGGGTACGTAGACAACACTCTCCCCTCTCATTGCTATGCATCACCAAGATCTTGTGTGTGCGTAGGAATTTTTTTGAAATTACTACGTTCCCCAACAGTGGCATCTGAGCCTAGGTTTTATGCATTGATGTTGTGCATGAGTAGAACACAAGTGAGTTGTGGGCGATATAAGTCATACTGCTTACCAGCATGTCATACTTTGATTCGGCGGTATTGTTGGATGAAGCGGCCCGGACCGACATTACGCGTACGCTTACGTGAGACTAGTTCTACCGACGTGCTTTGCACACAGGTGGCTGGCGGGTGTCAGTTTCTCCAACTTTAGTTGAACCAAGTGTGGCTACGCCCGGTCCTTGCGAAGGTTAAAACAGCACCAACTTAACAAACTATCGTTGTGGTTTTGATGCGTAGGTAAGAACGGTTCTTGCTAAGCCCGTAGCAGCCACGTAAAACTTGCAACAACAAAGTAGAGGACGCCTAACTTGTTTTTGCAAGGCATGTTGTGATGTGATATGGTCAAGACATGATGCTAAATTTTATTGTATGAGATGATCATGTTTTGTAACTGAGTTATCGGCAATTGGAAGGAGCCATATGGTTGTCGCTTTATTGTATGCAATGCAATTGCGCTGTAATGCTTTACTTTATCACTAAGCGGTAGCGATAGTCGTGGAAGCATAAGATTGGCGAGACGACAACAATGCTACGATGGTGATCAAGGTGTCGCGCCGGTGACGATGGTGATCATGAAGGTGCTTCGGAGATGAAGATCACAAGAACAAGATGATGATGGCCATATCATATTACTTATATTGATTGCATATGATGTTTATCTTTTATGCATCTTATCTTGCTTTGATTGACGGTAGCATTATAAGATGATCCCCCACTAAATTATCAAAGTATAAGTGTTCTCCCTGAGTATGCACCGTTGCGAAAGTTCTTCGTGCTGAGACACCACGTGATGATCGGGTGTGATAGGCTCTACGTTCAAATACAACGGGTGCAAAACAGTTGCACACGCGGAATACTCAGGTTTAACTTGACGAGCCTAGCATATAACAGATATGGCCTCGGAACATGGAGACCGAAAGGTCAAGCGTGAATCATATAGTAGATATGATCAACATATTGATGTTCACCATTGATACTACTCCATCTCACGTGATGATCGGACATGGTTTAGTTGATTTGGATCACGTGATCACTTAGAGGATTAGAGGGATATCTTTCTAAGTGGGAGTTCTTAAGTAATATGATTAATTGAACTTAAATTTATCATGAACTTAGTACCTGATAGTATCTTGCTTGTATATGTTTGATTGTAGATAGATGGCTCGTGCTGTTGTTCCGTTGAATTTTAATGCGTTCCTTGAGAAAGCAAAGTTGAAAGATGATGGTAGCAATTACACGGACTGGGTCCGTAACTTGAGGATTGTCCTCATTGCTGCACAGAAGAATTACGTCCTGGAAGCACCGCTAAGTGCCAAGCCTGCTGCAGGAGCGACACCAGATGTTATGAACGTCTGGCAGAGCAAAGCTGATGACTACTCGATAGTTCAGTGTGCCATGCTTTACGACTTAGAACCGGGTCTTCAACGACATTTTGAACGTCATGGAGCATATGAGATGTTCCAGGAGTTGAAGTTAATATTTCAAGCAAATGCCCGGATTGAGAGATATGAAGTCTCCAATAAGTTCTATAGCTGCAAGATGGAGGAGAATAGTTCTGTCAGTGAACATATACTCAAAATGTCTGGGTATCATAATCACTTGACCCAACTGGGGGTTAATCTTCCTGTTGATAGTGTCATTGATAGAGTCCTTCAATCACTGCCACCAAGCTACAAAAGCTTTGTGATGAACTATAATATGCAAGGGATGAATAAAACTATTCCTGAGCTCTTCGCGATGCTAAAAGCCGCGGAGGTAGAAATCAAGAAGGAGCATCAAGTGTTGAAGGTCAATAAGACCACCAGTTTCAAGAAAAAGGGCAAAGGGAAGAAGAAAGGGAACTTCAAGAAGAACAACAAACAAGTTGTTGCTCAGGAGAAGAAACCCAAGTCTGGACCTAAGCCTGAGACTGAGTGCTTCTACTGCAAGCAGACTGGTCACTGGAAGCGGAACCGCCCCAAGTATTTGGCGGATAAGAAGGATGGCAAAGTGAACAAAGGTATATGTGATATACATGTTATTGATGTGTACCTTACTAATGCTCACAGTAGCACCTGGGTATTTGATACTGGTTCTGTTGCTAACATTTGCAACTCGAAACATGGGCTACGGATTAAGCGAAGATTGGCTAAGGACGAGATGACGATGCGCATGGGAAATGGTTCCAAAGTCGATGTGATCGTGGTCGGCATGCTACCTCTACATCTACCTTCGGGATTAGTATTAGACCTAAATAATAGTTATTTGGTGCCAGCGTTGAGCATGAACATTATATTTGGATCTTGTTTGATGCGAGACGGTTATTCATTTAAATCAGAGAATAATGGTTGTTCTATTTATATGAGTAATATCTTTTATGGTCATGCACCCTTGAAGAGTGGTCTATTCTTGTTGAATCTCGATAGTAGTAACACACATATTCATAATGTTGAATCCAAAAGATGCAGAGTTGATAATGAGAGTGCAACTTATTTGTGGCACTGCCGTTTAGGACATATTGGTGTAAAGCGCATGAAGAAACTCCATACTGATGGACTTTTGGAACCACTTGATTATGAATCACTTGGTACTTGTGAACCGTGCCTCATGGGAAAGATGACCAAAACACCGTTCTCCGGTACTATGGAGAGAGCAACAAATTTGTTGGAAATCATACATACAGATGTATGTGGTCCGATGAATATTGAGGCTCGTGGCGGATATCGTTATTTTCTCACCTTCACAGATGATTTGAGTAGATATGGGTATATCTACTTAATGAAACATAAGTCTGAAACATTTGAAAAGTTCAAAGAATTTCAGAGTGAAGTTGAAAATCATCGTAACAAGAAAATAAAGTTTCTACGATCTGATCGTGGATGAGAATATTTGAGTTACGAGTTTGGTCTACATTTGAAACAATGCGGAATACACGCCACCCGGAACACCACAGCGTAATGGTGTGTCCGAACGTCGTAATCGTACTTTATTAGATATGGTGCGATTTATGATGTCTCTTACTGATTTACCGTTATCATTTTGGGGTTATGCTTTAGAGACGGCTCCATTCATGTTAAATAGGACACCATCGAAATCCGTTGAGACGACGCCTTATGAACTGTGGTTTGGCAAGAAACCAAAGTTGTCGTTTCTGAAAGTTTGGGGCTGCGATGCTTATGTGAAAAAGCTTCAACCTAATAAGCTCGAACCCAAATCGGAGAAATGTGTCTTCATAGGATACCCAAAGGAAACTATTGGGTACACCTTCTATCACAGATCCGAAGGCAAGAAATTCGTTGTTAAGAATGGATCCTTTCTAGAGAAGGAGTTTCTCTCGAAAGAAGTTAGTGGGAGGAAAGTAGAACTTGATGAGGTAAATTTACCTTCTCCCTTATTGGAAAGTAGTTCATCTAAGAAACCGGTTCCTGTGACACCTACACCAATTAGTGATGAAGCTAATGATAACGATCATGAAACTTCAGATCAAGTTACTACCGAACCTCGTAGATCAACCAGAGTAAGATCCGCACCAGAGTGGTACGGTAATCCTGTCCTGGAAGTCATGCTACTAGATCATGATGAACCTATGAACTATGAAGAAGCGATGGTGAGCCTAGATTCCGCAAAATGGCTAGAAGCCATGAAATCTGAGATGGGATCCATATATGAGAACAAAGTGTGGACTTTGGTTGACTTGCCCGTTGATCGGCAAGCAATTGAGAATAAATGGATCTTCAATAAGAAGATTGACGCTGACGGTAATGTTACTGTCTACAAAGCTCGACTTGTTGCAAAAGGTTTTCGACAAGTTCAAGGGATTGACTACAATGAGACCTTCTCACCCGTAGAGATGCTTAAGTCTGTCCGAATCATGTTAGCATTTGCCGCATTTTATGATTATGAAATTTGGCAAATGGATGTCAAAACTGCATTCCTGACTGGATTTCTGGAAGAAGAGTTGTATATGATGCAACCATAAGGTTTTGTCGATCCAAAGGGAGCTAACAAAGTGTGCAAGCTCCAGCGATCCATTTATGGACTGGTGCAAGCCTCTCGGAGTTGGAATAAACGCTTTGATAGTGTGATCAAAGCATTTGGTTTTGTACAGACTTTTGGAGAAGCATGTTGTTGGTGTAAAAACTGGCGGATCTCGGGTAGGGGGTCCCGAACTCTGCGTCTAGGCCGGATGGTAACAGGAGGCAGGGGACACGAAGTTTTACCCAGATTCGGGCCCTCTCGATGGAGGTAAAACCCTACGTCCTGCTTGATTAATATTGATGGTATGGATATTACAAGCGTTGATCTACCACGAGATCAGAGAGGCTAAACCCTAGAAGCTAGCCTATGGTATGATTGTTGATGTGTATGTTGTCCTACGGACTAAAACCCTCCGGTTTATATAGACACCGGATAGGGTTAGGGTTACCTAGAGTCGGTTATAATGGTAGGAGATCTGAACATCCGTATCGCCAAGCTTGCCTTCCACGCCAAGGAAAGTCCCTTCCGGACACGGGACGGAGTCTTTAATCTTGTATCTTCATAGTCCAGGAGTCCGGCTTGAAGGTATAGTTCGGCTATCCTAACACCCCCTAATCCAGGACTCCCTCAGTAGCCCCTGAACCAGGCTTCAATGACGATGAGTCCGGCGCGCAAATTGTCTTCGGCATTGCAAGGCGGGTTCCTCCTCCAAATACTTCATAGAAGATCTTGAACACAAAGATAGTGTCCGGCTCTGCAAAATAAGTTTCCACATATTGCCATAGAGAGAATAATAATATTAACACAAATCTAATCTGCTGACGTATTCCATGGTGCGACACGCCACGGCCAAGCCTTTATCCAAATCGTTTCATTATCCCACCTCAGCGTGTTATGCGAGGCGGTTTCCTTGGCACGTCTTGTCAAAGCAGAGATCGTGTCCCCTCATTTCAGGATTCTCATCAATACGAGCGTGGGTAACCCAACCTCGCCTTTGATCACGACACTTGGAGATAAGCAAGTTTTACCAGGCTGGTGGGGACACATAATCGTGTCCACCCATATAAGGGGATAAGGATCCACCTTTTCACCCACGCCTTCTTCCTCCTCTGCCTATCCATTCTTGCGCACTCGAGCTCCAGCGCCCAAGTCCGCACTACCACCTCAACCCTCTCCAGTCATGTATGGAGCAGGAGGCAAGTGGATGGTCTCCTCCGTCACGGAGGGACACATCAAAAAGCTGAGGAAGGCCGGATATCTAGCCAGCGACATCGCGCACCGGCTCCCCGAAAAGGGGCAGCTCATCCCCACTCCTAGGCCCCATGAGAGGGTGGTATTTCTCCCCCATTTCCTCCGCGGACTTGGCTTCCCTCTGCATCCATTTGTCCGGGGGCTCATGTTCTACTACGGCCTAGATTTCCACGATCTGGCCCCGAACTTCGTCCTCAACATCTCGGCGTTTATCGTCGTGTGCGAGACTTTCCTCCGCATCCGCCCCCATTTCGACTTATGGCTAAAGACCTTCAATGTCAAGCCGAAGGTGGTGCGCGGGAGCCAAGCGGAGTGCGGCGGCGCCATGGTTGGCAAGATGGCCAACGTCCTGTGGCTCGAGGGCTCCTTTGTGGAGACCCTGAAGGGGTGGCAATATGGGTGGTTTTACATCACCGAGCCGCGCGACGCCGAATGGGTCGCACCCCCTGAGTTCCGATCCGGCCCCCCCACGCGGCTCACCTCCCAGAAGGAGACAGGCCTGTCTTGGGGTAAAAAAGGAGAGCTGACCGGACTCCAAACATGCATCCAAACCCTGGTGGACAAGAAGCTCAAGCTTGTCAACGTAGTCCAGGTTATGCTCGTCCGCCTGATCCTCCCGTGTCAACGACGGGCCTTCAACCTTTGGGAATTCGACCCGGCGCAGCATCAAACTCTTAACAGGCTCTTCGACACGACGTACGAAGATGCCTGGAGGGTGCTTTTCAAGGGCGCCGAGGCCCCCGCATCCGCTGCCGAGGATCACGGATTCAGTACTCAGCATCACGCTCATGCGCTAAGCTGTTTTTGTCCTTTTACATGCTATCAGTTTTTCATAGTTTGACTCTATGCGGGATCTGAGTTCCCTTATCTTGGATAGGATTGGGTGGTGACGTCCGGACAGGTCAACTGTCCGGCTCCTCTGCCCGAAGGCCCAGCGGACGCTCGCTTGGCGAAGCTGCTGGTTCCAACGCCCTATGTGGTGCCAGACAAGAAGGATACGAAAAGGACCACAGGGACTCGAAAGAGCGCCCGGCGCCAGGAGGTGTCGGATTCGTCATCCGACGGTCCCGAAGCGCCTTCCTCTCATGAAGACGAGGAGGAAGAAGAAGAGACCTCTCCCCCTCTAGCGGGAGGAGAGAAGAAAAGGAAGGTCGCCCTCTCCGAGGAGGCCTGAGGGTCCAAGAAGGGGAAAACCCTTCCTTCGGACTGCTACACCGACGCCGAGGACGACGAAGAGGAGTGGCAGCCTAGGGCCAAGCCCCTGGCGAAATCGTAAGTGTCCGTATACCGGGGTAATTCATAGTATTCGTTCTTCGCACAGCTTTTCCTTATGTCGAATATGTTTATGCAGCCCACCCAAAGACCGGCTTGACGCATCGTCGAGCGGCTCGCTGGACCCGTCGGAGGTGAACTTGCTTCCGACGGCTTCATCCCCCCGCCCTGCAGACGAAACCGAAGTGTTGTCCCAACAGGTTCCAAGCTGGGAGGAGGTGGTCCTGGAGGCGCCGCAAGGCGACCTCCCGGACTCCAGGAGTAAAGGGGATGAAACCCCCTAGGGCTCCAAGTCCAGCTTAAGGCCGGACACAGCTCCAGAATCTTCAAGGGTTCTAGAGTCCGGCGGGCGGTCTCCTTCCAAGAGGAGCAAGCCTATCGTGTCGGTGTCCTCCGTCCAACCGGAGGCACCGGACAATATGTTGGAGGCGCTCCAAGGTGCCTTCATCGACGAGGGGCACCGCACTATTATGAGTGCGGTGATCTAGAAGGTTCAGTCTGCCAAAAGCGGACTGACTGAAGCTTGTTCAAGCCTTTTAACAGGCTTTGAGGTAAGTAAAGAATGTTCAAATAATGTTACCACATAGACAGTAGCCCCTGATGCTCTGTTGGGTGTTCGGGAAGAAAAGCCGAATAGAGGATCAAAGAATTCGCAGGAGTCTAACAATAGGAGTCAATATGCGTATGCAGGCTTCTCTGCTAGCGTCCACTGCACTGACTGCGGAAGTGGATGTGCTGAAGCAGAGTCTCGAGAAGTCCGAGCAAGAGCTCGGGTGTGCCAAGAAGCAGCTCGAGGAGAAGGAAGGTAAGAAATACCCTATTTGAATATGTATATAAAAAAGGTGCAATTGCAAAAAATGACAGGATTGACATGGCTATTGCAGGGGCCACGTCTAAGGCGGCAACCCTTAAGCAAGCGCTGCTCGAGGCCGAGAAGAGTGTGGCCGTGGAGCGCACCGAGCGGGAGAGGTATGAGGCTGAGGTTGGCAAGGTGCGGCAAGAGCTCCAGGTTCTCATGAAGAAACAGGAGAGTTTGGAGCTTGACTCGAAGACGCGAGCGTCCGAGCTCGCGGCAGCTATAGAAAATGCCAAGTCTGCCAAGGCCGAGTCCCAGAAGACCCTCTAGGACTTGGATGAAGTGAAGAAGATTGCGGCGGGTAAGGCATTCTTTATGCAAAGCAAACACATAAACATGAGTTACCTGTTACTTACCCGAATCCGGAGCTCTCCAGGAGTGTTCACAGATCTTCCCCGGAGTGTATCTGATGCCGCCGCATTCTATCAAGCCGAGGAGGGCAGCTCGACGGAGAAGGTGTTCTGGTCGCAGTACGCTGAGGCTGGACACCCCATGCCCCTGAGCGACCAGCTGAAGCAACTGGTCGAGCTCCACAAGGCGGCCGAACAGGCCTTGAAGGGCCTCCTAGTTCGGCTGTGGCCTGGAGAGGCTCTGCCTGGGAGCTATTTCGGGCTGGTGCGGCGGCTGGTGGAGGCCTGTCCGAGGTTTGAAGACATCAAGCGCTCCGTCTGCATTGAAGGTGCCCGTGCTAAGGTGCACTGGGGCAAGCTGGATGCGGAGAAGCTTGTGAAGGACGGGCCACCGCCGGGGAAAGAGCATCGCAAGCCCAAGAATTATTATAATGATGTTCTGAAGGGTGCCCGCCTTGTTGCGGATGAATGTACCAAGGATGTATTTTTTGAGTAAAACCCGCTCGTGTTATCCTGTGCGCTGAAAACTTGTTCATATGCGCTAAGCAATGCTGCTTGCATTTAAAATATTACCTTCTGTGCGGCTGTTTATCAATACTGAGAGATGGTGAGTCGTCGGCTTCTGTCCCCATGACGCTAGTGCTGGGGTGTTCGGGGATAAACCTGGGCGCTCTTTTTCCCATATTTGGGTCCTTTGAGGGAGGCGCTTAGCCCAACGAACGAGGCAATTCGACTATAATGCGTGAACACTCTCACTTAGCCATAGAATTCTACAATTTTAAATTCTGGCGAAGCCCCTAGTATTCGGAAGACCGATTTCGGGGCGCTATCCACGCCTTGGTCGGACAGAGCCGACTCCTTCTGGGCAGTCCGGTGGCGGAACAACAGGAAGAAGAAAGGCAAAGATGTGCTAGTCATTGAGCAGTCCGGCAACGAAGGTGGCGCCAAGAAAGCCAAAGCTGGTAGCTCCGGCAAGGAGATTGCCGCATGCACCAACTGCCAGACTGTGGTGGTCGCCGACAAGCAGGATGGCACCGACAAGCAGTACTGCAAGATCCACCGCACCAAGGGCCATGACCTCCAGAGCTGCAAGAAGGTCAAGCAGCTTGTCCAGCAGCAAAAGGCTGAATACGAGCAACGCGACAAGGAGAGGGCCCAAGGAGGCGCTGGAGAATCCGGCAAGAAGCGCGCCGGCCGGGGAGGACGCCGCGGCAAGGCCAAGCAGCGGCAAGGAGACAGACCTCCCCGCGGCCGCGACAAGGATGAAGATGACGACGACGACGAAGACATGGATGGTGTCGAGACCAGTGAGCAGGAGTTCCAGAAAGCCACAGAGGTCTTGTGTGTTGATGGCGGTGCTTCTCTGCATACTTCGCACCGCCAACTCAAGCAGTGGGTGCGGGAAGTCAATGCGGCGGAACCACCTGTCGAGTCACGCAAACTTCTGAAATGGTCCAGCACGCCTATCATCTTTGATATTGAGGACCACCTTGATCGCACAACTGTGGTCAGGTGCTTGCCGATGTTGGTCTCACGAACTATCCGCAACCTCAAGGTCACTAAAATGCTAGTTGATGGCGGGGCCGGCTTGAACCTGATCTCCTCCGCTGTACTCCAGAAACTCTAGATCCCTGACAGCGAGCTTGAAGAGACCGGCACATTCCAAGGAATCAACCCGGGAAGAAGCAAGCCAAAGGGGAAGGTCACGTTGCCAGTAACATTTGGCAACGAGGTGAACTTCAGGACTAAGAGGGTCACTTTTGACGTTGCCGATTTTCCATTGCCTTACAATGGGATACTCGGCCGTCTAGCACTCGCCAAGTTCATGGCAGCCTCTCACTACGCATACAACATGTTGAAGATGCCAGGCCCGATAAGCGTCATCTCTGTCCCTGGCGACAAGAAGGATGCTCTTATCTGCGCCGACAAGATCTACCGGGAAGCGGCAGCCGCAACAGATCGCAAGTCACCTGCTGGTGAAGCTCCCGGGGGAAGAAGAAGACCAAGTCCGGCAAGAGTTCTGATGCCCACTCCGGCAAGCGCACCTCTTCGGAGTGCTGCGCTGCCGTCGAGGACGCACCATCGAGCTCCACCGGCAAGTGTAAGAAGACAATGGCAGCTCCGCCAGAGACCAAGAAGGTGTCCGCCAAGGAGGACGGCACTGGTGGTACCTTCACCATCAGTGCCACTGTCGACCCTAAATAGGAAAGCGCGCTCATTGCTTTCCTGTGGGCGAACGTCGACGTGTTTGCGTGGCAACCGTCTGACATCCCCGGTGTTCCCAGGAAAGTAATTGAGCACCATCTTGCCGTTTGTCCTCATGCGCGGCCCGTCAAGCAGAAGGTCAGGAAGCAATCAGTGGAGCGCCAAGAATTCATCGCAGAAGAGATCAAGAAGTTGGAAGCAGCAGGCCTTGTCAGAGGAGTGCTCCATCCTACGTGGTTGGCCAATCCTGTAGTCGTGCGCAAGGCGAACGAGAAATGGAGACTTTGTATCGACTTTACCGATGTTAACAAAGCTTGTCCCAAAGACCCATTTCCTTTGCCGCGCATTGACCAGATTGTTAACTCCACGGCCGGATGTGACTTGCTTTCATTTCTTGACGCATACTCAGGATACCATCAGATCTTCATGGCAGAAGAGGATGAGGAGAAGACCGCATTCATCACTCCATGTGGCACGTACTGTTTCATACGGATGCCTTTCGGTTTAAAAAATGCTAGTTCAACATTTGCAAGGGTAGTCCATGTCGCTCTTGAGCCACAAATACACAGAAATGTGGAAGCCTACATGGATGACATAGTGGTCAAGAGCAAGGACAAGGCAACTCTGATTCAAGATTTAGACGAGACCTTTGCAAATCTGCGCAAGATCAGCCTCAAGCTCAACCCCGAGAAGTGTGTGTTTGGAGTCCCCTCCGGCAAGCTTCTCGGGTTCTTCATGTCTCAGCGGGGAATCGAAGCCAATCCCGACAAGATCAAGGCCATTGAGCAGATTGAAGCACCAAAGCGCGTCAAGGATGTACAAAGACTTGCCGGATGCGTGGCTGCTCTCAGCAGGTTTATCTCTAGGTCTGCTGAGCTCGCCCTGCCGTTTTTCAAAATATTGAAAAAGGCAGGTCCAATGAAATGGACTCCAGAAGCGGAGGCTGCGCTGCAAGACTTGAAGAGATACCTGTCCTCCCCTCCAACACTTGTCGCACCTAAGCCACAAGAGAAGTTGTTGCTGTATATAGCGGCAACCAATCAAGTGGTTAGTGCTGCGTTAGTAGCAGAGAGGGAGGAAGATGACGAGCCAGCAACCACGGCAGGCGCATCCAGCGACAAGCAGGGGGCTTCCCCGACACGCTCTGGTCCCGGCAAGGATGGATCAGCGCAGACGCGCGAGGAGATGCAGAAGAGAATGGTACAGCGCCCAGTTTACTTTGTCAGTTCCCTTCTGCAGGGGGCTAGGTCAAGGTACTCTGGCGTGCAGAAATTGCTTTTCGGCCTTCTCATGGCCTCGAGAAAGCTGCGCCATTACTTCCAAGCACATGAGATCACAGTTGTCACTCGTTTTCCGCTGAAGAGGATACTACAGAATCCAGAAGCGACAGGCAGGATTGTTGAGTGGGCACTGGAACTGTCAAGCTTTGGCCTCAAGTTTGAGAGTACTTCAACTATCCAAAGCAGAGCATTGGCAGAATTCATAGCAGAATGGACGCCAACACCAGATGAAGAAATTCCAGAAACGAGCATCCCCGTTGAGGAAGCAAGCAAAGAGTGGCTGATGTACTTTGATGGTGCCTTTTCGCTGCAAGGCGCCGGCGCTGGCGTGCTGCTTGTCGCACCCACCGGAGAGCACCTCAAGTATGTAGTCCAGATGCACTTTCCCAAGGAGCAAGCAACAAACAATACTGCAGAGTATGAAGGCTTGCTTTCCGATCTCAGGATCGCGGCAGACCTTGGGATCAAGAAGCTCATTGTCAGGGGTGACTCGCAGCTTGTCGTCCGCCAAGTGAACAAGTGCTATCAGAGTCCGTTGATGGAAGCCTACGTCGACGAAGTGAGAAAGCTAGAAGAGCACTTTGACGGCCTATAGATGGAGCATGTTCGAAGAGCTCAGAACGCCATTGCCGATGGCCTATCAAAGTGCGCCGCACTTAAGTTACCTGTGGAACCAGGGATCTTTGTGCTCAAGCTGACTCAACCGTCCATAACACCATCAACTGGACAGAGCAAGAAGAGGAAGTTGATTTCTGGTGACTATTTTCTGGCAGAGCTTCCCAAAGCCGCCGCCAAGAAGGTCCCCAAGATCAACACCAAGAGTGCTGAGGAGCAGTCTGCTCCGGCAAGCCCTAGGGTTTGTTCCGTTGAAGCAGAGGCTCCCAACAAGTTTTGCTCCGGCAAGCTTGCCAGGGAACGTCAAGCTCCGGCAGAGCCGCAGGTTCTCGTCGTAGAAGCGGATGTTCCCACAGCAGCAGATGTGCCTTTAGTCCTTGTTGTCGAGCCACGAGCTCCAGCATGGGCACAGCAGATTGTCCGTTTCCTTCAGACAGGAGAACTTCCCGAAGAGCAAGAAGAAGCAGAAAGAGTAGCCCGGCAGTCAAGTATGTACCAGTTTGTCGACAACACACTGTACAGAAGAAGACTCAACGGTGTGAAATTGAAGTGTATTCACCGGGAAGACGGACAAAAGCTGTTGGCAGAGATACATGGAGGCATATGTGGTCACCTCATTGGCGCAAGAGCACTTGTCGGCAAAGCATTCCGGCAAGGTTTCTTTTGGCCAACAGCCCTCCAGGATGCAACTGCACAAGTAACCAAGTGTGAAGCGTGCCGGTTCCATTCCATGGAGATACACCAGCCAGCTCAAGCTCTCTAGACGATCCCTTTATCCTGGCCATTTTCGGTCTGGGGGCTCGACATCCTCGGCCCCTTTCCCCGAGCAGTCGGGGGCTTTGAGTACTTGTACGTTGCAATCGACAAGTTCACAAAGTGGCCGGAAGTGGTAGCAGTGAGGAAGGTGACAGCACAGTCAGCAGTCAAGTTCTTCAGGTCGATTGTTTGCCGCTTTGGGATCCCTAACAGGATAATCACCGACAACAGTACGCAATTCACGAGCCGCACCTTCATGCAGTACGTCCAAGATCTTGGCGCCAAGGTTTGCTTCGCTTCTGTTGCTCACCCGAGAAGCAACGGTCAAGCGGAGAGGGCAAATGCTGAAGTACTGCGTGGGCTCAAGACCAGGACTTTCGACAGGCTGCACAAGTGCGGAAGAAACTGGATTGAGGAGCTGCCGATGGTTCTTTGGTCGATCAGGACGACGCCAAATCGAGCCACTGGCCAGACACCTTCGCTCTAGTCTATGGAGCAGAGGTAGTTCTCCCCACGGAACTCGTATACGGGTCACCTCGAGTGCTCGCTTATGATGAGCTTGAGCAAGAGCAGCTGCGACAAGATGACGCGCTGCTCCTTGAGGAAGACCATCTTCAGGCTGCTGTACGAGCTGCTCGCTACCAGCAAGCTTTGCGCCGCTACCATAGCCGCAAAGTTAACGCCAGAAGTCTCGAGGAAGGCGACCTTGTTCTTCGGCGTGTTCAGTCCGCCAAGAATTCCAACAAGTTGACACCGAAGTGGGAAGGCCCTTACCGGGTGAAACGAGTCACTAGGCCTGGCGCTGTCCGCCTTGAGACCGAAGATGCCATTCCGGTGAGCAACTCCTGGAACATTGGGCATCTTCGTAAGTTTTACCCGTAAGGCGCGGTTGCCGGAACCCGTTCCGGCAACCACCTTTTGTACAAGTCTTGCCGCTGTCGCATGTAATCCTTCGTACAAAGCCGGGCACAGACCCCGTGCATAAGTAAAGCTCATGTGCTCCGCACATCTTGTCAATTTCATGCTTTCTATTTTTTGCATGTGTTATCTGACACTTTGTGTAGCACCTACCCCCGGTAAGCAATAACGAGCCGTAAGGCTCCATATCTTTATTTTTCTTCTCTTTCTTTTTTCTCAAGGAAAGGAAGGTTCCCTCGCCCACAAGTTTGCCGGGGGGAAAGGAGAAGATAATGGTATGGACCAGGCGTCGTTCAAGAAAGTTTCGCCTTACCGGGAAGCAAACAACAGAAAAGCTAAGTTGCCAAAGTTTGAGCAATTAGATTTTTTAAATTTTTAAGTTATCTCCCTTGAACGACCGCACTTTGTATGGAAAACCTGTGCGCGGAGGAACCAACTCGTAGCTAGTTGCGCCCTTACTTTGTTTCGAGTCCGCTCAACAACTTAAGTGAGCTGCGACTAGTTGCGACAAGGTTTCTTGTCGGTAGCGGCACCGCCAGCAGGCTGCTGACGTCCCGCACTCAGCGCTCGCGGCTAAGGTGCCTGCACCGGCAAGTTCCCTAAAAGCGTCGGGAAAAAACATACAAAGGGAGGAATCAAGTAAAGGGAATAACATTGCAATCATTACCCAGAATAGAGTTATATTACAAGGTAGCTTGTCGCGGCTCTAACAGATTGTTCTCATAACATGACCAGCAGCGACAAGAAAAGAAGAAAACGGGCGGCCTAGTCTACGCGATCGCCCTCAATACTCTTGATCCCGCTCACCTTATCCAAAATGGGTGCGACAAGGGTCTTGAGCGCCTCCAGATCAGCATCCGGCGGCAGGGTCTTGAGGACGTTGGTGAGGTTGAGGCCCGGGTTGCGGAAGGCCACCTTCACCAACACCTTTTGAAGAGCTCCCGTGCAGATCTTGCGCGACTCGTCGGCCAGCTGCTTTGGGATCTTCTCCCGGAGCCGCTGGAGGGCCGTCGCCACGCCTTTGAAGAACAAGGTGAGCTTGGCGCTGGGTTGGAGGTTCTCGTTAGAGGGATACCCGAGATCCTCCACCCCCAGCTGCGCCAGCTCCCTGTCAATATCTGCAGCAGCACTCACGAGACCCTCCGTCCAGTGCTCCACTTTCTCCAGCGTCTTGGTCAAAGTTGTCAGCTTCAACTCAAGATCTGCGTTGGAGTCCTTGGCGGCGCTAAGCTCTTTGCCCTTCTCGGCGAGACGAGCCTGCAGCTCTGAGTTGCTATGGGCGTCCTACTCCCGCTCACGCTTGAGCGTGGCAAGCTCTTCACCACTCGCCTTGAGATCGGCCTCCAGCTGCGCCACCTTCGTCTCCAGCTCCTTCTTGGCGGCCTCGGCAACTGCAGCAGCATCCTCTGCTTGCTTGAGGGCTCCGCCGAATGTTCGCTCGCGCGCGGCAAGCTCCTCCTCGTGGCTGTCAAGGTCGACCTTCCGCTGCACCAGCTCGCCCTCCTGCGTAGACAGCTTCTCAGTGGCAAGCCGCTGTTGCTCTTCAACTTCGGCCTTCTCGAGGAAGAAGGCCTTCTGCTCTTCGGCGAGTTACTCCCGCTCCTCTGCCAGGGACCGGAGAGCTTCCTGATTGAGACCCCGGAGCTCCTCCGCGCGCTTCTCGATGTCCGCTCCCGCCTTCGCGACAAGCGCCTCGCGGGATTCCAGCTTGGCTTGCCGCGCGCGGTAGAGCGACAAAAGCTTCCGCAGCAGCCGCTCCTCCTCAGGCTCGCTGCCGTTGCTGCTCGGCGCGTCAACCAGCGTCAGCCCAGCGGAGGCGAGCACCCCCCATCGAAGCTCTCTCCTTCGACCGGTGCCCTGGAGCTTGACGCCCAGGGGAGGTTGATGAAGACGCCATCGCCAGCCTTCAAGTAGACGCCTGGCTGGGGCTCTTCGGAACCTGGCGCTGCGGCAGCGGCGGACGGCGCGGCGGTCGACGTAGCGCTTGGCGCTCCTGCAGCCTCAGGGCCGTCAGTGCGATCGCCAGACCCCTCGCCAGCTGCTGCGGCGGCAGCTTTGGCGGCCTCGTCGCCGGCGGGATCATCAGCGCTGGCTGCTTCTTCAGTGGTAGCGGCGTCGTTGACAACAACCTCGGTCTCCATCGGCTCCCTAGCAGATGGGTCTGATGGCCGGAAAAGTGAGAAAAGTCAAGCAAATACCCCAAAAGAAGAAGAACCCAAGGGAAGCTTTGAAGAGAAGATTACCTGTACTGGGTTCGGCAGTCGTAGTCTCCGCCGCCGGGGGGACGCTGGAGCTGTCCCTTGCCGGAGAACTCTCCCTTACCGGAGGACTCTCCCTTGGCATTTCGGGGGCGGCCTCCGGGCGCTCCTGGTGGGGCTGCTCTGCTCCTACACAAACCAACAGTGAGATGTCAGCAAAGAAAGAGTATCCATGTGTGCCTAACAGCGGAAAGCGAACCATATACTTACGCTGGGGGCTGCTCTGGAGAACAGTTGCCGGGTCCGCAAGGTTGGCTCGGACGCACCCCCTGCTGTCGCGGTGGGTTCGTCCTCGATGACAATCACCGGGACCTTGGCTCTCTTCGCTGCTCTCTGGGCCAGAGTCCTAAAAAGGAATAAGTTCAGAGTAAAGCAAATGAGATACAAGACAAAATAGCAAGAATTGAAGAATTACAAGTGCAACAAGAGAATCTTACTCTTCTTCTTCCTCGTCGGAGCTGAACGCGGAGAAGTCGAAGTCCGGCTCACGTCCGGCGCGAGGAGGCGGAGGAGTAGTTTCCCTTGGCCGCTTGGCGGGAACAGAAGTGGTGGTCCGGCTGGACCCCGCTCCAGTTGCCGCAGCAGCGTGAGGTGCTCCCGCAGCAACAGTGTTTGCCGCGGTGGAGCGTGTCACGCGGCGCGGCGACTGTTCACTCGCCCGCCGCCCCGCTACGTCCCCGGCCTTGCGGAGACGCCTTCTTGGTGGGGATGGAGGCTCTTCTTGCGGCGAGCTGCCTGAAGATGAGGAGGAAGAGGAGTTGATCTCCAGCGAGCCGCTCGTATCCTCGGCGGGCTCGCTCGACTCGACGTTATGCCCGGCAAGCTCTTTCTCACCGACAGGCCCCTCTCGCTCGGCACGGCTTTCCGCCTCTGCTGCATCTGCCTCCTCCACGGTGAATCCAAATTCGCCCGCGGCTGCGGCTGCCGCCGCCTCTTCCAACCTAGTGGCGATGCGTGTCATCTCCGCATCGGTGGTGTCGCGGGTGAGGCTATCCTTCTCGTCGGAGCGGACCGGCACTTCTACCAAGCCGTCAAAGAACTTCTGCATGACGTCGTCTGCAGGCTCTTGCCAAGTTGGGACAATTCCTTGCGAGTCGCACAGCGGCATCATTGCACGGATGCGGTCGAGCGCGGAGTTGTTGCACAGCGGAACAACACCCTTCGGCAACCTGAACACTTCGGGATGTTGAGGGTCGTACTTGAATAGCTCCTGGAGCATCGCGTTGAGCTCCAGAACAGTGAAGTTGAAGTTGAGGCCCGGACGCAGCCTCATGATATTCGCCGCATTCTTGAATTCCCAGGTGGGTCTCCCCCGTTCCTGCAGGGGGGCGATGCGGCGGCGAAGAAAATCTGCGCCAACAGCGCCTACAGTGAGCCCGGCAAGCCTGAGGCGTAGGATCCGGGTGACGGCAATCTTAAGCCTATCATCTTCCGGGGCCACGTCACTCCAATCGCTGCCGCGTGCTACTAGGGCTTGGCGCCGGGCGGTAAACGGCTGCGGGTTCTCCTCGACAATCCAGCACCAGTCTGCTCTCTATTCCTCCCACTTGCCGCGGAACTCTCCCTCCAGATAAGTGTCCTTCTTGACGGCCCTCGAGATCCAGGCGATTCCACCGGATAAAGGCTCTCCTCTCTCTACTCGGGCATAAAGAAGTGGCAAAAAAGGGCTACATTGGGATAGACTCCGACAAAGTTTTCGCAGAGATGTGCGAAAATTGCCATGGTCAGAACAGCATTGGGAGTGAAGTCAAGGAGGTGGAACCCGTAGGTGTTCATAATATCGCAGAAAAACTCAGAGAAGGGCGGCAGAGATCGCAGTAGAAGAACAAGGCGAAGAAAGGATATCCGTTTGGAGCCATTTTCCAAGCGGCGGCTGGAAGTACCTTCGTGCGCGGATGCGCTCGCGTCTCCGTCGACCAGAAGAGGTAGTAATTCTCCCTCAGCTCCCTCGCGGCGAGCTTGGGGGGGGGGGAAGATTGCCCGCTCCTTTCGCAGCGCCGCAAGCCGCTGCGCCTCGGTCGACTTCACAACCTTCCCCTTGTCGGCTCTCGGAGCCATGGCGGAAGTGGTGGAGGAGGTCGACGGCGTTGGTGGTGCTGGTGGCGATGGGGAGCGGGGCGCTGCTCTCTTTCAGCTTTGGGAAGACGAGGGAGCGGCGGAGGTTTCCGAGATTGGAGTAGCAACCGGCGAATGGGCGAACTGCCCCTGTTTCCCCTGCTTATAAAGAGGGAGGGGGCGGACGTTCCGCCTTTCCAAATAAAGAAACCACCCACGATCTATCCCATGACGCCGCATTCAACGCGTGCCGTTCGGGGAGGGCGCGGTGGATACGGGGAGAGATACGGCGTAACCCAGGCCGCGCGTGCCCGTGCCCTGTTTTGGGCCTGGCCCAACAGCGCTCGGCACCGTGTATGGCCCAGGCCCGGGGGCTCCTGTCGGTGTACTAGAGTAGGGGTACCCTAGTATCCCGAACTTGTGCATGGGCAGTCGCAGCATCCCGCGGCAAGGCTTGCTGGGTGACCGCCAAGGTCCTCCGTGGTTCCTTTGGAGCCATTCAAAGACAAAGTATCCAAGCCAAGGAGACAAGACCCCGGCAAGAGGAGCTTGCCGGGAAGGCCAACCAAGGCATATCCAAGCCAAGGAGACAAGACCCCGGCAAGAGGAGCTTGCCGGGAAGGCCAACCAAGGCATCTCAAGGAACTTGCCGCGACGCGCCACGCGTCCCGGCAAGGCCCGGTGAGCGACAAGCTCCCGGACGCGACAAGACAACGACCGCGGCAAGGCGCTTGCCGCGGCAAGCCACCACTCTGTGTCCGCGCTCCAGCACATCCACCAACGTGTCGCTCTGGGACCCTTCCGGGCGTACGTGGCGGGAGGCTATGCAGCCAGCGGTGCGCGGTGGCAAGCGGCGCTGACAAGATTGCCATCGTGGCGAGCGGTGGCGTCCCTGACGGTCCCTTTTTACACTATTTGAGCGACGCAGACGGGCATTTAATGCCCTTGTCCCCTGCCGTCAGGGTTAGGTATGATACACTGTAGCAGGTAGCTGTACCAACCGCAACACCTTTCCATTTTTACCCTTGTCTACGTTGCCACCTGTCGGTGACCCCTTGAGCATATAAAAGGAGGCCCATGCGCAACGTAGAAGGGAGGAGGAAGAGAACACTCACGCTCGGTCTCGTTAGCTGCTGGGGTGTACTGTAGCACTCCGCGCTCCCGAGCAAGAACTCAATACAAACCACAAAGCAGGAGTAGGGTTTTACGCATTCGTGCGGCCCGAACCTGGGTAAACTACTCGTGTGCTTCGCCTCGATCCGCTCTTCGTGCGACCCTCGCCCCCGCCGAACCGCAAGGGACTCGGTCCGCCGGTCCCATAGGTGTTCGTGGAATAGACCCCCGGCAGCAGTTGAACTGCCGAACAGGCCTTCCGAAGAGTAGAGTCCTGAAAGTAAGAGAAAAGTAAAAAATCGGCAGCCCCTGGTGCGATTTAAGCCGTGTTTTGGGCGTGCCGTGATGGTGCCCCTCCCCCTATGCCCATGGTATTTCCAGAGCGTAGTTATGGACGCGAAGTACTGGCGTCGCCTTTTTGCGAGGGTTGGGGTTGGGGCCGTATTGCTACGCCTGCTCGGAACATGCCAGGCGGTCTTGTTGTAGGTTACTCCGGGCGCGCTTGACGGTGTCCGGTCGTTGAATGGCCGGACTGGAGAACTGCCTGGAGAGGCTGCTTTGTACTTCCGCTGCGAGGGCCGCCGTGTGCTCCTCCATTCGGAGGGAGCGTTCGGTGTTTCCATTGATCGTAATTACTCCTCGAGGGCCTGGCATCTTGAGCTTAAGGTATGCATAGTGCGGGACTGCATTGAACTTGGCAAATGCGGTTCGCCCGAGCAGTGCATGATAACCACTGCGGAACGGGACTATGTCAAAGATTAACTCCTCGCTTCGGAAATTATCCAGAGATCCGAAGACCACTTCAAGTGTGACTGAGCCTGTGCAGCTGGCCTCTAGGGATCTATGCCCATTTTCCGCACCTGGTATTACACCTTTAAAGGTCATTTTGGTGGGCTTAATCCTCGAGGGATCTATGCCCATTTTCCGCACTGTATCCTGGTAAAGCAGGTTCAGGCTACTACCGCCGTCCATAAGGACTCTAGTGAGATGAAATCCGTCAATAATTGGGTCGAGGACCAATGCGGCGAATCCACCATGATGGATTCTAGTGCGATGGTCTCTTCGATCAAAGGTGATCGGGCAGGAGGACCATGGGTTGAACTTTGGGGCGACTAGCTCTACCGCGTATACGTCCCTTAACGCGCGCTTCCGCTCCCTCTTGGGGACGTGGATGGTGTATATCATGTTCACCATCCGCACTTGTGGGGGAAAGCCCTTCTGTCCATTGTTGTTCGGCGGCCGGGGCTCCTCGTCGTCATCGCTATGCGACCCCTTGTCTTCATTGTCGGCGCTTAATCTGCCTGCCTGCTTGAATACCCAACAGTCCCTGTTGGTGTGATTGGCCGGCTTTTCGGGGGTGCCATGTATTTGGCACAAGCGGTCGAGTATTCGGTCCAAGCTGGATGGGCCCCTGGGATTCCTTTTGAATGATTTTTTCCGCTGACCGGATTTAGAGCCTCTGAATCTGGCATTAACTGCCGTATCCTTAGCATTGTCGCCGTTGATGCGGCGCTTCTGTTGGTTGCGACGCGACCTGCCACTAATGTCCCTGGTGTCCGAACGACCAGGGTTCTTGGTCATATTGTTGCTCCGAGCAAGCCAGCTGTCTTCTCCCGCGCAAAAGCGGGTCATGAGTGCCGTGAGTGCTGCCATAGATTTCGGCTTCTCCTGTCCTAGGTGCCAGGCAAGCCACTCGTCACGGATATTATGCTTGAAGGCTGCTAAGGCCTCTGCATCCGGACAGTCGAGTATTTGATTTTTCTTTGTTAGGAACCGTTTCCAGAATTGCCTGGCCGATTCGTCTGGATGCTGAATTACGTGGCTTAGGTCGTCAGCGTCTGGGGGTCGCACATAGGTGCCCTGGAAATGTTCGAGGAATGCGGCTTCCAGGTCCTCCCAACAGCTGATTGACCCTGTTGGCAGGCTGTTAAGCCACTGCCGGGCTGGTCCTTTAACCTTGAGTGGGAGGTATTTGATGGCGTGGAAATCATCACCGCGGGCCATGTGGATATGAAGGAGATAATCCTCGATCCATACCGCGGGGTCTGTTGAGCCATCATATGATTCGATGTTTACGGGTTTGAAACCCTTGGGGATTTGATGATCCATTATTTCATCTGTGAAGCACAACGGGTGTGCGGCGCCTCTGTACTGGGCGATATCATGACGTAGCTCCAATGAGCTTTGTCTACTGTGTTTGGCCCTGCCGAATTTGTGGCTCGCGTGATGGTTGTCGTCTCGAGCCGTGGGGTGCCTACGCGATCCATAGATCGATCTTGTTTGCCTTGTCTTGTCCTCCAACATGTCTCGTAAGTCCGGCGCATATTCCCGTGCCTTGGTACGGGGTGCGGATTGGGTGGAGGGCCATGAGGCCTCTCTGTCGCGGCCACGAGGTGGCCTATCGGCCGCATCAAGTGCTTCCTCCTCTAATCGGGGTAGCAACCTGCGCTTCGGGTAGCACTTGGAGGGGCGTTCGGGTTTATGCTCTCCGGCCACGAGGACTTCAGTCCATCTATCGACTAGCCGATCTTGATCAGCTTTAAGCTGTTGCTGTTTTTTCTTGAGGCTTCTTGCCGTGGCCATAAGCCTGCGTTGAAAACGCTCTTGTTCGACGGGATCCTCTGGCACGGCGAATTTGTCGTCTTCGAGGCTTGCCTCGTCTTCGGAGGGAGGCATATGATTATTGTCCTCGACCTCTCTGTCAGCCGCTATCCCATGGGGGCTGGTTTCTCCATCCTCCTGTGCTAAATCTTGCTCGGGGGGATGTTCTTCGGCGCTTTCCGGGGTATTATTATCTCCCGTGCTAGAATCGCCGGTTTTTTGTTGGCGGGATTTTGAGCGGCGCCGCTGACGCCGGCGCTTTTGCTATTTCTTGGAGGGGTCATCCTCCGCTGTTCCATCGCCCTCTCCCTCTTTTGGGGTGTCCACCATGTATATGTCATATGACGAGGTGGCTTTCCAGGGCCTAGTAGGCGCTGGTTCTTCATCATCTCCTTCATCGGCGTCCATACCGTCGATGTCTTCGGAGTCGAAGTCGAGCATGTCAGTGCAGTTGTCGACAGTGGCTACAAAGTGGGTGGTGGGTGGGTTTTGAATTTCTTCATCGTCCGTACCCCAACCTTGCTGACCGTAGTCCGGCCAGGGCTCTCCCGACAAAGAGAGTGACTTCAGTGATTTCAGCATATCGCCGAAAGGCGAGTGCTGAAAGACGTCCGCGGCCGTGAACTCCATGATCGGCGCCCAATCGGATTCGCTCGGCAGGGGCGCGGAGGGTTCGAAGTCCGGAGAAGAATCCGGCTCCATGGAGTCACGAGTCTTGCAGAGTACGGGGCTGGTGTTCGGCTCAACCACCGTTGGGATTGCAGGCCCCGAGGCGGCGTCCAACCGCCCATCCTCGATCGGCGCGGTCGGCTCCGAACCAGGGGCCGGAGCCGATGCAGGTGCGGCCTCCAGGGCACTGTTCGACGGCAGAGCTAGATCATGCTCGCCGTGACAGTACGGCGTGCTCGGCAGTGGTTCGAATCCGTCGAAGATCAAGGCCCCGCGGATGTCGGCCGTGTAGTTTAAACTTCCGAATCTGACCTGACGGCCAGGGGCGTAGCTTTCGATCTGCTCCAGATGGCCAAGTGAATCGGCCCGCAGTGCAAAGCCGCCAAAGACGAAGATCTGTCCGGGGAAGAAGGTCTCACCCTAGACTACATCGCCATTGATGATCGTAGGAGCCATCGGGCCTGACGGCGACGGCACAGAGGAACTCTCAATGAAAGCACCAATGTCGGTGTCAAAACCGGCGGATCTCGGGTAGGGGGTCCCGAACTGTGCGTCTAGGCCAGATGGTAACAGGAGGCAGGGGACACGAAGTTTTACCCAGGTTCGGGCCCTCTCGATGGAGGTAAAACCCTACGTCCTGCTTGATTAATATTGATGGTATGGGTATTACAAGAGTTGATCTACCACAAGATCAGAGAGGCTAAACCCTAGAAGCAAGCCTATGGTATGATTGTTGATGTGTATGTTGTCCTACGGACTAAAACCCTCCGGTTTATATAGACACCGGATAGGGTTAGGGTTACATAGAGTCGATTATAATGGTAGGAGATCTGAATATCCGTATCGCCAAGCTTGCCTTCCACGCCAAGGAAAGTCCCTTCCGGACACGGGACGGAGTCTTCAATCTTGTATCTTCATAGTCCAGGAGTCCGGCTTGAAGGTATAATTCGGCTATCCTAACACCCCCTAATCCAGGACTCCCTCGCCTGTATTTACAAGAAAGTGAGTGGGAGCTCTGTAGCATTTCTGATATTATATGTGGATGACATATTATTGATTGGAAATGATATAGAATTTCTGGATAGCATAAAGGGATACTTGAATAAGAGTTTTTCAATGAAAGACCTCGGTGAAGCTACTCACATATTGGGCATTAAGATCTATAGTGAAAGATCAAGACGCTTAATTGGACTTTCACAAAGCACATACCTTGACAAGGTTTTGAAGAAGTTCAAAATGCATCAAGCAAAGAAAGGGTTCTTGCCTGTGTTACAAGGTGTGAAGTTGAGTAAGACTCAATGTCCGACCACTGCAGAAGATAGAGAGAAAATGAAAGATGGTCCCTATGCTTCACCTATAGGCTCTATCATGTATGCAATGCTGTGTACCAGACCTGATGTGTGCCTTGCTATAAGTCTAGCAGGGAGGTACCAAAGTAATCCAGGAGTGGATCACTGGACAGCGGTCAAGAACATCCTGAAATACTTGAAAAGGACTAAGGATATGTTTCTCATATATGGAGGTGTCAAAGAGCTCATCGTAAATGGTTACGTTGATGCAAGCTTTGACATTGATCCGGACGATTCTAAATCGCAAACCGGATACGTGTTTTTACTGAACGGTGGAGCTGTCAGTTGGTGCAGTTCTAAACAAAGCGTCGTGGCGGGATCTACATGTGAAGCGGAGTACATAGCTGCTTCGGAAGCAGCAAATGAAGGAGTCTGGATGAAGGAGTTCATATCCGATCTAGGTGCCATACCTAGTGCATCGGGTCCAATGAAAATCTTTTGTGACAATACTAGTGCAATTGCCTTGGCGAAGGAATCCAGATTTCACAAGAGAACCAAACACATCAAGAGACGCTTCAATTCCATTCGGGATTTACTCCAAGTGGGAGACATAGAAATTTGCAAGATACATACGGATCTGAATGTTGCAGACCCGCTGACTAAGCCTCTTCCACGAGCAAAACATGATCAGCACCAAGGCTCCATGGGTGTTAGAATCATTACTGTGTAATCTAGATTATTGACTCTAGTGGAAGTGGGAGACTGAAGGAAATATGCCATAGAGGCAATAATAAAGTTATTATTTATTTCCTTATATCATGATAAATGTTTATTATTCATGCTAGAATTGTATTAACTGGAAACATAATACATGTGTGAATACATAGACAAAAACAGAGAGTCACTAGTATGCCTCTACTTGACTAGCTCGTTAATCAAAGATGGTTATGTTTCCTAACCATAGACATGAGTTGTCATTTGATTAACGGGATCACATCATTAGGAGAATGATGTGATTGACTTGACCCATTCCGTTAGCTTAGCACTTGATCGTTTAGTTTGTTGCTATTGCTTTCTTCATAACTTATACATGTTCCTATGACTATGAGATTATGCAACTCCTGTTTACCGGAGGAACACTTTGTGTGCTACCAAACGTCACAACGTAACTGGGTGATTATAAAGGTTCTCTACAGGTGTCTCCGAAGGTACTTGTTGGGTTGGCGTATTTCGAGATTAGGATTTGTCACTCCGATTGTCGGAGAGGTATCTCTGGGCCCTCTCGGTAATGCACATCACTCAAGCCTTGCAAGCATTGCAACTAATAAGTTAGTTGCAGGATGATGTATTACGGAACGAGTAAAGAGACTTGCCGGTAACGAGATTGAACTAGGTATTGAGATACCAACGATCGAATCTTGGGCAAGTAACATACCGATGACAAAGGGAACAACGTAGGTTGTTATGCGGTCTGACCGATAAAGATCTTCGTAGAATATGTAGGAGCCAATATGAGCATCCAGGTTCCGCTATTGGTTATTGACCGGTGACGTGTCTCGGTCATGTCTACATAGTTCTCGAACCCGTAGGGTCCGCACGCTTAAAGTTCGGTGACGATCGTAATTAGGGTTTTTGTGTTTTGATGTACTGAAGGTTGTTCGGAGTCTCGGATGTGATCACGGACATGACGAGGAGTCTCAAAATGGTCGAGACATAAATATTGATATATTGGAAGCCTATATTTGGATATCGGAAACGTTCCGGGTGAAATCAGGATTTTAACGGAGTACCAGGGGGTTACCGGAACCCCCCCGGGGGTTATTGGGCCTACATGGGCCATAAGAGAGAAGAGGAGGGCCGGCCAGGGCAAGCCGCTTGCCCCCTCCCCCCTAGTCCGAATAGGACAAGGAAGGGGGGCGGCGCCCCCCTTTCCTCTTTCTCCCTTCCTCCTTCCTTTTCCAACAAGGCAAGAGGGGGGAGTCCTACTCCCGGTTGGAGTAGGACTCCTCCAGGCGCACCCATAGGGCCGGCCGCACCTCCCCCTCTCCCTCCTTTATATACTGAGGCAAGAGGGCACCCCATGACACACAAGTTGATCCTCGTGATCGTTCCTTAGCCATGTGCCGTGCCCCCTTCCACCATATTCCACCTCGGTCATATCGTAGCGGTGCTTAGGCGAAGCCCTGCGCCGGTAGAACATCATCACTGTCATCACGCCGTCGTGCTGACAAAACTCTCCCTCAATGTTTTGCTGGATCAGAACTCGAGGGACGTCACCGAGTCGAACGTGTGCAGAACTCGGAGGTGCCGTACGTTCAGTACTTGGATCGGTCGGATCGGGAAGACATACGACTACTTCCTCTACGTTGTCTCAACACTTCCGTTGCCGGTCTACGAGGGTACGTAGACAACACTCTCCCCTCTCGTTGCTATGCATCACCATGATCTTGTGTGTGCGTAGGAAATTTTTTGAAATTACTACGTTCCCCAACACTACTGTAGTACGGACTGAGCTCCGGTGCCTTCACTGCACCTGCTTTTGGCTATATGACAGGTGAGTCAGCCACATTTTGGGCCCACCTATCGTAAATCCAAAGGCAGGTGCACTAAGTCAATGAAGCTGCGTCCATATAGTACTCTCGTGTATACGACTAAAATATTGTGGAGTGGTTTTCTTATTCTCTCCATAACAATCATTTTAAATTGTGTAAGTACGAAACGAAACTCTTTATTTAATGTACAGTGAAGAAACTAGTACTACTTCCGTTGAACTAACGATCCACGCCCACGCGTCCTGGTCGCACTTCCTGTCCTTCATGTGTGGTACACTACCCTCCCTTGAGTGAACAACCACACATGCGCCAAATTATCGGAAATGTGTGAGAGTGTGTACAAATAAAGAAATTTAATTTCAATTATCGGAAAGGTTTGAGAGTATTACAAAGTTTGACTTCAGTCTGCGGAGTAAATAAAAATGGAGGGTTACTACGTCCATCCGGGTTTTTAGTCCACACCATTTTTTAAATCAAAGTTAATAGTTGGACAAATAAAATTACAGGGGAGCTGGAGACAAAGTTGTGAGAAGGCTTAGAAATCAATGCAAAACTTATGCTCTTAGTACCAACGTCGATCCTTCTTCGAGGAAACATTTGGTTCATAGCCAATTGTGTGATAAAATTGCACCAACGTGAAAGACAACTGCGTCTCCAACGCAACCAAGGTGAAATGACGAAGGATATCATCTTTGTGCGTAACAAGCAAAGAGCACTGATGGAAGACAGCTTGTTTTTTGTTGAAAATCGATCAGCTTCACCAGCCAACGCAACCATGACGTGCAACCATGAGCATCGATAGGTCATCGTGGTGATGCATCATCCATTTGGCATGAAGTTTGGATGAGGCACCTAAGAAGTTCGACAAATCCTCACTGTGGTATGTTTCTTCTCAGTAATCAAGCTCGAGGAAGGAAGAACCACGTGGCAGAGGACAGTGAGGCGTAACAACAATGGCCATCCAATTTTGTGCAGTTCCACTAAAATTGAGGAAGACATGGCCGGGTATGGAGACACGCATCGCTGTTTCCAAAAATATAAAAAAAGGGTTAGCAACGACATTTCAATTGTCAATAAGAATTAATGAAAAGTACACCAACAAACAGAAGCATCATAATTATCTTGATGGGAACTAAACCAGGATACCCGAGAAAAAAAGCATTTCTTCATTTACCAGTGATAGTACTACCACCATATGGATAATGACCGCACAACCACCATGTACTTTTTGTCGAAACAACATGTATACCTCCACCGAGGCATAAATCAAGACAACTTTTTGACTGGCATTTCCTCTATAATAGTACTAGTAGGTGATGTTGGACCAGCCGACGAACCCTAGCTACTATGCATGGGGAGCTGGGGAGTAGTCGCATAGAAGAAAACCCGCACGCAACGACCTGGGGAGCTGGACCAGTACAAGAAGTTATACCTCAGGTGGGCGAGATGTCGTTTAGGCGGGCGGGCGGGATCTTCCCACACGACAGCAGCGAACAAGGGCACGGAGGATCTTCGTCCGCGCCGGCGCCGGCTCCGAGAGGACGGTGCGCATCGGCTTCCTCCGTCACTGATGGCGACAATGTCAATGCTGCACCTCCTCACTGTTGGGTTTTGTAGTAATTTCAAAAAAATTCCTACGCACACGCAAGATCATGTGATGCATAGCAACGAGAGGGGAGAGTGTTGTCTACGTACCTACGCAGACCGACTGCAGAAGCGTTGACACGACGTAGAGGAAGTAGTCGTACGTCTTCACGATCCAACCAATCAAGCACCGAAACTACGGCACCTCCGAGTTCGAGCACACGTTCAGCTCGATGACGATCCCCGGACTCCGATCCAGCAAAGTGTCGGGGAAGAGTTCCGTCAGCACGACGGCGTGGTGACGATCTTGATGTACTACAGCAGCAGGGCTTCGCCTAAACTCCGCTACAGTAATATCGAGGACTATGGTGGCTGGGGCGCCGCACACGGCTAAGGAATAGATCACGTGGATCAACTTGTGTGTTTCTGGGGTGCCTCTGCCTCAGTATATAAAGGTGCCAAGGGGGAGGGGGGCGCCGGCCAGGAGGAGGGCGCAGGAGGAGTCCTACTCCTTCCGGGAGTAGGACTCCCCTCCCAATCCTAGTTGGATTAGGATTCCCCGAGGGGGAAAGAGGGAGAGGGGGGCCGGCCACCTTCTCCTAGTCCTAATAGGACTAGGGAAGGGGGGAGGTGCGCAGCCACCTTGGGATGCCCCTTTCTCCTTTCCACTAAAGCCCATTATATCGATCTTTATGTCTCGACCATTTCGAGACTCCTAGTCAAGTCCGTGATCACATCCGGGACTCCGAACAACCTTCGGTACATCAAAATGCATAAACTCATAATATAATTGTCATCGTAACCTTAAGCGTGCGGACCCTACGGGTTCGAGAACAATGTAGACATGACCGAGACACGTCTCCGGTCAATAACCAATAGCAGGACCTGGATGCCCATATTGGCCCCTACATATTCTACGAAGATCTTTATCGGTCAGACCGCATAACAACATACGTTGTTCCCTTTGTCATCGGTATGTTACTTGACCGAGATTCGATCGTCGGTATCCAATACCTAGTTCAATCTCGTTACCGGCAAGTCTCTTTACTCGTTCTGTAATACATCATCCCGCAACTAACTCATTAGTTGCAATGCTTGCAAGGCTTATGTGATGTGCATTACCGAGAGGGCCCAGAGATACCTCTCCGACAGTCGGAGTGACAAATCCTATTCTCGAAATACGCCAACCCAACATGTACCTTTGGAGACACCTGTAGTACTCCTTTATAATCACCCAGTTACGTTGTGACGTTTGGTAGTACCCAAAGTGATCCTCCGGTAAACGGGAGTTGCATAATCTCATAGTTATAGGAACATGTATAAGTCATGAAGAAAGCAATAGCAACATACTAAACGATCGGGTGCTAAGCTAATGGAATGGGTCATGTCAATTAGATCATTCAACTAATGATGTGATCCCGTTAATCAAATAACAACTCCTTTGTCTATGGTTAGGAAACATGACCATCTTTGATTAACGAGCTAGTCAAGTAGAGGCATACTAGTGACACTCTGTTTGTCTATGTATTCACACATGTATTATGTTTCCGGTTAATACAATTCTAGCATGAATAATAAACATTTATCATGAAATAAGGAAATAAATAATAACTTTATTATTGCCTCTAGGGCATATTTCCTTCAGTCTCCCACTTGCACTAGAGTCAATAATCTAGATCACATCACTATGTGATTAACATCGATAGTTCACATCATCATGTGATTAACACCCATAGTTCACATCGCCATGTGACCAATACCCAAAGGGTTTACTAGATTCGGTAATCTAGTTCACATCGCTATGCGATTAACACCCAAAGAGTACTAAGGTGTGATCATGTTTTGCTTGTGAGAGAATCTTAGTCAACGGTCTTTCACATTCAGATCCGTTATGTATTTTGCAATTTTCTATGTCTACAATGCTCTGCACGGAGCTACTCTAGCTAATTGCTCCCACTTTCAAGATGCATTTATATCGAGACTTAGAGTCATCCAGATCAGTGTCAAAACTTGCATCTACGTAACCCTTTACGGCGAACCTTTTTGTCACGTCCATAATCGAGAAACATATCCTTATTTCACTAAGGATAATTCTGACCGCTGTCCAGTGATCTACTCCTAGATCACTATCGTACTCCCTTGCCAAACTCAGTGGTAGGGCATACAATAGATCTGGTATACAGCATGGAATACTTTATAGAACCTATGGCTGAGGCATAGGGAATGACTTTCATTCTCTTTCTATCTTCTGCCGTGGTCGGGCTTTGAGTCTTACTCAACTTCACACCTTGTAACACAGGCAAGAAACCTTTTCTTTGACTGTTCCATTTTCAACTACTTCAAAATCTTGTCAAGGTATGTACTCATTGAAAAAACTTATCAAGTGTCTTGATCTATCTCTATAGATCTTGATACTCAATATGTAAGCAGCTTCATCTAGGTCTTTCTTTGAAAAACTCCTTTCAAACACTCCTTTATGCTTTGCAGAATAATTCTACATTATTTCCGGTCAACAATATGTCATTCACATATACTTATCAGAAATGTTGTAGTGCTCCCACTCACTTTCTTATAAATACAGGCTTCACCGCAAGTCTGTATAAAACTATATGCTTTGATCAACTTATCAAAGCGTATATTCCAACTCCGAGATTCTTGCACCAGTCCATAGATGGATCGCTGGAGCTTGCATATTTAGTTAACACCTTTAGGATTGCCAAAACCTTCTAGTTGCATCGTATACAACTCTTCTTTAGTAAATCCATTATGGAATGCAGTTTTGTTTATCCATTTGCCAGATTTCATAAAATGCGGCAATTGCTAACATGATTCGGACAGACTTAAGCATAGATACGAGTGAGAAAATCTCATCGTAGTTAACACCTTGAACTTGTCGGAAACCTTTTTGCGACAATTCTAGCTTTGTAGATAGTAACACTACTATCAGTGTCCGTCTTCCTCTTGAAGATCCATTTATTCTCAATTGCTTGCCGATCAGTGGGCAAGTCAACCAAAGTCCATACTTTGTTCTCATACATGGATCATATCTCAGATTTCATGGCCTCAAACCATTTCGCGGAATCTGGGCTCATCATCGCTTCCTCATAGTTCGCAAGTTCGTCATGGTCTAGTAACATGACTTCCAGAACAGGATTACCGTACCACTCTGGTGCGGATCTTACTCTGGTTTACCTACGAGATTTGGTAGTAACTTGATCTGAAGTTACATGATCATCATCATTAGCTTCCTCACTAATTGGTGTAGTAGTCACAGGAACAGATTTCTGTGATGAACTACTTTCCAATAAGGGAGCAGGTACAGTTACCTCATCAAGTTCTACTTTCCTCCCACTCACTTCTTTCGAGAGAAACTCCTTCTCTAGAAAAACTCCGAATTTAGCAACAAAAGTCTTGCCTTCGGATTTGTGATAGAAGGTGTACCCAACAGTCTCCTTTGGGTATCCTTATGAGGACATATTTCTCCGATTTGGGTTTGAGCTTATTAGGATGAAACTTTTTCATATAAGCATCACAACCCCAAACTTTAAGAAACGGCAGCTTAGGTTTCTTGCCAAACCATAGTTCACATGGTGTCGTCTCAACGGATTTAGATGGTGCCCTATTTAACGTGAATGTAGCTGTCTCTAATGCATAACCCCAAAACGATAGTGGTAGATCGGTAAGAGACATCATAGATTGCACTATATCCAATAAAGTACGGTTATGACGTTCGGACACACCATTATGCTGTGGTGTTCCATGTGGCATGAGTTTGTGAAACTATTCCACATTGTTTTAATTGAAGACCAAACTCGTAACTCAAATATTTGTCTCCGCGATCAGATCGTAGAGACTTTATTTTCTTGTCACGGTGATTTTTCACTTCACTCTGAAATTCTTTAAACTTTTCAAATGTTTTAGACTTATGTTTCATCAAGTAGATATACCCATATCTGCTCAAATCATCTGTGAAGTTCAGAAAATAACGATACTTGCCGTGAGCCTTAACACTCATCGGACTGCATACATCAGTATGTATTATTTCCAATAAGTCAGTTGCTCGCTCCGGAGAACGGAGTCTTAGTCATCTTGCCCATGAGGCATGGTTTGCAAGCATCAAGTGATTCATAATCAAGTAATTCCAAAAGCCCATCAGCATGGAGTTTCTTCATGCGCTTTACACCAATATGACCTAAACGGCAGTGCCACAAATAAGTTGCACTATCATTATTAACTTCACATCTTTTGGTTTCAATATTATGAATATGTGTATCATTAAGATCGAGATCCAATGAACTATTTTCATTGGGTGTGTAACCATATAAGGTTTTATTCATGTAAACAGAACAACAATTTATTCTTTTACTTAAATGAATAACCGTATTACAATAAACATGATCAAATCATATTCATGCTCAACGCAAACACCAAATAACACTTATTTAGGTTCAACACTAATCTCGAAAGTATAGGGAGTGTGCGATGGTGATCATATCAATCTTGGAACCACTTCCAACACACATCGTCACTTCACCCTTAACTAGTCTCTGTTCATTCTGCAACTCCCGTTTCGAGTTACTACTCTTAGCAACTGATCCAGTATCAAATACTGAGGGGTTGCTATAAACACTAGTAAAGTACACATCAATAACATGTATATCAAATATACTTATGTTCACTTTGCCATCCTTCTTATCCGCCAATCACTTGGGGCAGTTTCGCTTCCATTGACCAGTTCCTTTGCAGTAGAAGCACTTAGTCTCAGGCTTAGGATCAGACTTGGGTTTCTTCACTTGAGCAGCAACTTGCTTGCCGTTCTTCTTGAAGTTCCCCTTCTTCCCTTTGCCCTTTTCTTGAAACTAGTGGTCTTGTCAACCATCAACACTTGATGTTTTTATTGATTTCTACCTTCGTTGATTTCAGCATCACGAAGAGCTTGGGAGTTGTTTCCGTTATCCCTTGCATATTATAGTTCATCACGAAGTTCTACTAACTTGGTGATGGTGACTTAGGGAATTCTGTCAATCACTATCTTATCTGGAAGATTAACTCCCACTTGATTCAAGCGATTGTAGTACCCAGACAATCTGAGCACATGCTCACTAGTTGAGCGATTCTCCTCCATCTTTTAGCTATAGAACTTGTTGGAGACTTCATATCTCTCAATTCGGGTATTTGCTTGAAATATTAACTTCAACTCCTGGAACATCTCATATGGTCAATGACGTTCAAAACGTCTTTGAAGTCCCGATTCTAAGCCGTTAAGCATGGTGCACTTAAACTATCAAGTAGTCATCATATTGAGCTAGCCAAACGTTCATAACGTCAGCATCTGCTCCTACAATAGGTCTGTCACCTAGCGGTGCATCAAGGACATAATTCTTCTGTGCAGCAATGAGGATAAACCTCAGATCACGGATCCAATCCGCATCATTGCTACTAACATCTTTCAACACAATTTTTCTCTCGGAACATATAAACATATGAAACTAACAACGCAAGCTATTGATCTACAACATAATTTGCAAAATACTACCAGGACTAAGTTCATGATAAATTTAAGTTCAATTAATCATATTACTTAAGAAGTCCCACTTAGATAGACATCCCTCTAATCTTCTAAGTGATCACGTGATCCAAATCAACTAAACCATAACCGATCATCACGTGAGATGGAGTAGTTTTCAATGGTGAACATCGTTATGTTGATCATATCTACTATATGATTCACGCTCGACCTTTCGGTCTCCGTGTTCCGAGGCCATATCTGCATATGCTAGGCTCGTCAAGTTTAACCTGAGTATTCTGCGTGTGCAAAAACTGGCTTGCACCCGTTGTAGATGGACGTAGAGCTTATCACACACGATCATCACGTGGTGTCTGGGCACGACGAACTTTGGCAACGGTGCATACTTAGGGAGAACACTTCTTGATAATTTAGTGAGAGATCATCTTATAATGCTACCGTCAATCAAAGCAAGATAAGATGCATAAAAGATAAACATCACATGCAATCAATATAAGTGATATGATATGGCCATCATCATCTTGTGCTTGTGATCTCCATCTTCGAAGCACCGTCGTGATCACCATCGTCACCGGCGCGACACCTTGATCTCCATCGTAGCATCGTTGTCGTCTCGCCAATCTTATGCTTCCACGACTATCACTACCGCTTAGTAATAAAGTAAAGCATTACATCGCGATTGCATTGCATACAATAAAGAGACAACCATATGGCTCCTGCCAGTTGCCGATAACTTGGTTACAAAACATGATCATCTCATACAATAAAATTTAGCATCATGCCTTGACCATATCACATCACAACATGCCCTGCAAAAACAAGTTAGACGTCTTCTACTTTGTTGTTGCAAGTTTTACGTGGCTGCTACGGGCTTAAGCAAGAAACAATCTCACCTACGCATCAAAACCACAACGATAGTTTGTCAAATAGACTCCGTTTTAACCTTCGCAAGGACCGGGCGTAGCCATACTTGGTTCAACTAAAGTTGGAGAGACAGTCGCCCGCAAGCCACCTATGTGCAAAGCACGTCGGGGGAACCGGTCTCGCGTAAGCGTACGCGTAATGTTGGTCCGGGTCGTCTCGTCCAACAATGCCGCCGAACCAAAGTATGACATGCTGGTAGGCAGTATGACTTATATCGCCCACAACTCACTTGTGTTCTACTCGTGCAAATAACATCAACATATAAAACCTAGGCTCTGATACCACTGTTGGGTTTCGTAGTAATTTCAAAAAATTTCCTACGCACACGCAAGATCATGTGATGCATAGCAACGAGAGGGGAGAGTGTTGTCTACATACCCACGCAGACCGACTGCGGAAGCGTTGACACGACATAGAGGAAGTAGTCGTACGTCTTCACGATCCAACCGATCAAGCACCGAAACTATGGCACCTCCGAGTTCGAGCACACGTTCAGCTCGATGACGATCCCCGGACTCCGATCCAGCAAAGTGTCGGGGAAGAGTTCCGTCAGCACGACGGCGTGGTGACGATCTTGATGTACTACAGCAGCAGGGCTTCGCCTAAACTCCGCTACAGTAATATCAAGGACTATGGTGGCTGGGGCGCCGCACACAGCTAAGGAATAGATCACGTGGATCAACTTGTGTGTTTCTGGGGTGCCTCTGCCTCAGTATATAAAGGAGCCAAGGGGGAGGGGGGCGCCGGCCAGGAGGAGGGCGCAGGAGGAGTCCTACTCCTTCCGGGAGTAGGACTCCCCTCCCAATCCTAGTTGGATTAGGATTCCCCGAGGGGGAAAGAGGGAGAGGGGGGCCGGCCACCTTCTCATAGTCCTAATAGGACTAGGGAAGGGGGGAGGTGCGCAGCCACCTTGGGCTGCCCCTTTCTCCTTTCCACTAAAGCCCATTAAGGCCCATATGGCTCCCGGGGGGTTCCGGTAACCTCCCGGTACTCCGGTAAAATCCCGATTTCACCCGGAACACTTCCGATATCCAAACATAGGCTTCCAATATATCAATCTTTACGTCTCGACCATTTCGAGACTCCTCGTCATGTCCATGATCACATCCAGGACTCTGAACAACCTTCGGTACATCAAAATGCATAAACTCATAATATAACTATCATCGTAACCTTAAGCGTGCGGACCCTACGGGTTCGAGAACAATGTATACATGACCGAGACACGTCTCCGGTCAATAACCAATAGCGGGACATGGATGCCCATATTGGCTCCTACATATTCTACGAAGATCTTTATCGGTCAGACCGCATAACAACATCCGTTGTTCCCTTTGTCATCGGTATGTTACTTGCCCGAGATTCGATCGTCGGTATCCAATACCTAGTTCAATCTCGTTACCGGCAAGTCTCTTTACTCATTCTGTAATACATCATCCCGCAACTAACTCATTAGTTGCAATGCTTGCAAGGCTTATGTGATGTGCATTACCGAGAGGGCCCAGAGATACCTCTCCGACAGTCGGAGTGACAAATCCTATTCTCGAAATATGCCAACCCAACATGTACCTTTGGAGACACCTGTAGTACTCCTTTATAATCACCCAGTTACGTTGTGACGTTTGGTAGTACCCAAAGTGATCCTCCGGTAAACGGGAGTTGCATAATCTCATAGTTATAGGAACATGTATAAGTCATGAAGAAAGCAATAGCAACATACTAAACGATCGGGTGCTAAGATAATGGAATGGGTCATGTCAATCAGATCATTCAACTAATGATGTGATCCCGTTAATCAAATAACAACTCCTTTGTCTATGGTTAGGAAACATAACCATCTTTGATTAACGAGCTAGTCAAGTAGAGGCATACTAGTGACACTCTATTTGTCTATGTATTCACACATGTATTATGTTTCTGGTTAATACAATTCTAGCATGAATAATAAACATTTATCATGAAATAAGGAAATAAATAATAACTTTATTATTGCCCCTAGGGCATATTTCCTTCACTCACCTCCCGCAGCGAACGGGATTCGGCCGGATCTGTGACCACCGGTGGCGAGAGAGATAGACTAGACACTGTCATCTTGTTTTGATATGGAGAGGGTGAGAGAGCGAGACGCGAGAAACTCTATCAAACAAGAGGCTATAATGGAGTAAAAAAAATCTCTCCATAGCAGTGGTTTTAAATAGAATATGCGCGTTCCCGGAAAAAAGAAACGAAAACTGGCGGACAATTTTTTAAGGGTCTGTCTAGGACACATCTAGATGTGACATAGTTATGTCACATATAAGTTGATGTCCACTCTGTTTGTGGTCTTTTCGTAGTTTTTTTTGTTTCTTGTTGCTACATTATATACTTGTGGGAGCTTAGATGTGATATCATTAAATAACATCTAGATGTGAATTAGATAAACTGATTTTCTAACGTACCAAGAAAGAAAACTCGATCAAAAACACGCCCCCGCTTCCAGGTCGCGAGAGTCGTCGCGCACACACACATAGACATAGACATGCATATCCGTGTTTACATAAAATTCCATTTCCATCTCCATATCCAATCATATTTGTCCAACTGGCACATTATTTACGTTGTTAATTATATACGTAGCAATATTAACGTACAACATCTCTCGTTTGCGCACGTCCGGACCGCTGCCACGGCCGGTCCTGACCAACCCGAGCCCTCTTCATCACCCGAGCGTGCTTCCCACCTGAAACGGTCAGTGCCGCATTCATGCCCGGCCAAAGCGAACGCGACCTCTCACTGGCGCCGGCATTGAAGCGGCGCGCTGGCCGAGAGAGCATCGCCCGCGCCGCTTCCAGGTGCACGCGGCTGCTCCGCGTTCAAAGGTTGCAATAGCCGGCTACAACATGCGCGATCTCTTCCAGTAGTAAGTTCTTGGGAGTCCGTGCTACAGCTAGCTTTCCTCCCCCAACTCGTCAATCTCTTCCAGTAGTGCTAGTACTCCATAGCGCGATCCATCGACAAGCAGGCGGGAAAGTTATGGTATACTACTCGGTTTGCGGTGAGTGGCATGCCGAGCGACCGTGTGGGGTCGAGCCGTGGAGGAGGGTGAGATACGAACACGACAGACGTGATTTAAACGTTGGTTTTGCTCGATGTCGCGATCCAACAAAACGAAACATTGGTTTCTCTCCGTTTCCATTTTTTCTCCGGAAAAACGGAAACTTTTCCACTCCATTTTCATTCCTATTCCAAGGTTGCCCCGTTACAACATTCCATCAAATACAAAGGAAAACTAACACGCATGCTGATTCATCTCAATGATTCACAGATCATAACCAATATTTACTTCACAACTAAAGAAAAAAGTTGTGAGAGCGTGTACGATAGAAAAACTACTGATGGGGTCACTACCACTTAAACCCTAAACCCTAAACATGATTTAATTTCCTGGCCAGGTAGAACCTGTCGAAGGAAAGACGGCTGGCACCCTCGGATCATATGATGCTTTTGTGCAGTTCCACTAAAATCGACTTGAGCATCCCTGATGGCGAAGATATTGAAGAAGTGTGATTAGAATAATAGTACTGGCACTAGTTCATGAGACATAAACTCATCACAAGTAGAAGCCGGTAGAAGTAGAGAAAGATCGACATGGAGATGGAGCTACGGCAGTGGAGCAAGCCGGCTCCAAAAGGAAGATGGACTACCTGGGACGTCGGGCTGTAGCTAGAAGGGCGGTTGGGACGCGGCATCGGCCCATACCGCGGTGACCCCCGTATGGGACGCACCGACTGTGGGTTTTCTCCCTCGCCGATGTCGACCGCGTCTACGCAGAACATTGTTCCCTTCCCCCAGCTGCGGGATCAGGCCCGTCGTTCTATGCTTGTGAAGAGAGCAACCTAAGCAAGCAGGCTTGTAGCTTGGGCTCCTGCTAGTGTATATATAGTGGTTTTCTTTTTCTCTCCATATCAACCATTTTATATTGCGTACGTGTCATTCAAGAGTGAAATGATGGTTGCTTCTTCCGACTAACTTATTGTGTGATTTGACTGCTCCTTAGTGGCCCTACATGTACTCCCCCTATGTGTATGCAACAGTCACACGTACACATGGACGCAAAAATGCGCGCGACGCCCTAATGCATACATGTCTGAGCACACGACGGAACACACACGGTCACGCTCAAGTGCTCAACCTAAACGTGCATGCACACACATA
The DNA here is from genome assembly GCF_003073215.2 of Triticum urartu. NCBI lineage: Eukaryota > Viridiplantae > Streptophyta > Magnoliopsida > Poales > Poaceae > Triticum > Triticum urartu. The sequence continues at coordinate 68,492,123 of NC_053024.1, read as the reverse complement.
CTCAGTCAGGGTGAGCTAGTGACCATATGAACACCGGAAAATATATATACTGAGCGCAATGAGCGTATTATGAAGTCCACTGACCGTATTTTTACAAATATACAGTGACAGACAGTGTATTTATCTCGTTTGAAATTAAGCCATATTAACCAAAGAGGAGGGAGCATGGACTAGCATTACTTTGTTGTGTCCCGTCAACTTGCCGAACAAGGAGAAGGTTGCAGGACGGGAGAAGCTTGCGCGCGTTTGCTCGCAGGACAAGGAGAAACTTTTGACTAATGCAAGCTCTCCCTCGCTCAGGCGGTGGACGTGCAATAGTTAATTCGGTGTCAGATTGCCAGAAGCATACACTATACTACTAGTACTATTATTGTTCGACTTCCCAAACAGCCAAGCGCAAAGTTTACTAGTACTACTACTATAGTCCATAAAGGTACGTACTATACTAGTACTAGGAACCGGATGGAGGAGCGTCTGCACTCTTATTATAATTTTAAAATGTGATAAAGCAATCTTCAACACATTTGGTTCTCTTCGAGGGTTCTCGCATGTGATAATGGAAGTTGATTGCATGGAACACTCGCCACAATTCTCGCTTAATTCTGGCTCATATCCTGTTACAAATAGTAGCACTCAGTAATATTTCCTCTTTTTTTGTTATTCAGCATGTAAACAGGTCAGCAAACCTTGCGGCGCATCTTCGTGCGAACCGTGCTTGCTGCACTTTGAATGTGGCCAAGAGCTGGCTTGATGAAACACCTCGCTTCCTACTTCTTTTTTTGCGGGGTACCTCACTTCCTAGTGACCAGTGTCTTGGCTAATCGTCCTAAGGATGCTTATATATGAATAAAGCTCTCTCATTTACCCGCAGAAAAGATTAAGCCATATTAATCGGAAAGGAGGGAGTATGGACTAGCACTACTTTTTGGTGTGTCCCGTCAACTCGCAGAACGAGGAGAAGCTTCCAGGACAAGGTGAAGCTCGCTTACGCCTTTTGACTACTGCAACCTACCCTCGGTGGACATGCATCAGTCCATTCGGTGTCAGATTGTCAGAGGCATACACTATACTACCCAACATGCGGAGTACCAACATTGTTCGACTTCACGAAGGGGCGAAGAGCCAAGCGTAGTAGTACGCGTACTTGGTTTTGCACCTTCATACTACTCCACCCTTCGTCACAGTTTATAGGGCGCGCTTCATTATGATGCATTTCTCTCAATGCATTTCCACCACCAGAGAGACTTTAGACGCATTTGGTTTAATTCTCAATTAATTAGGGCGTGGTAACCGCAATCAAGTCCACAATTTTCTCTCCATGTACTGTACTACTACGGAGTGCATGCATGTGTGTACCCGGGGTGGAAGCACTGCATGCATGTGTGTACGCATTATTCCCTCTAGTAATAGACGTCGTGCTATAACTACCAATGCTATTTTTCAGGCCTATCGCTAGTCGCCTTGGTCCCACAGATTTTTTTTCTTTTTTCTGAAGCACGCTGTATAAACAGTGACAGATGGAGTAGTATGAGCGGATTCAAAGAAGAGCGTATTGATGGTTGCTCCTTCAGAGCAACTTATAGTGGGAAAGGTGGGGCTTATAATTTGACTGCTCATTACTCACTATTAATGCGGCGCAACGACCGGGCTGAGTCTCCCATGCGGTTGTGCACTACCCCCTCGGTTCTTAAATATACTCCGGAGTATTTGTCTTTCTAGAGATTTCAACGAGTGACTACTCAAATATTTGTCTTTTTAGAGATTTCAAATGGACTGGCACATACGGATGTATATAGACATATTTTAGAGTGTAGATTCACTCATTTTGCTCCGTATGTAGTCACTTGTTGAAATCTCTGTTAAGACGAATAGAATATTTAGGAACGGAGGGAGTACACATATAAAGCAAAATGAGTGAATCTACACTCTAAAATATGCCCGTTTGAAATTTGTAAAAAGACAAATATTTAGGAACGAAGGAGTATAACTTTGTGCATGGCACATGGACCCGGATGATGAAGAGGCTTCTGGCAATGCTATCAAGCTTCCATCATTTGTTTACATAATTGACGTACTATACAAATAATTTTCCAGCGACATGAAATTGTACATGGTGTGAGCTTTCAGCTTTTGTTTCGCGTGTCTTGCTCTTTCGGAAACAATAAAAAACTAACTTCCTTGCTAATGCATGTCAATTATTAGCAGATCGGAGCTAATAATTACATCACAACTGAAGACAAAGTTGTGAGAAGGTGTTAAATTAAAATTGATCCATGCTTTCATTGGCAACAACGTCCCCCGGCTCTGTCTAAATCAACAAGGCATGTTGGGAAAAAAAGTAGTTGTCTGGAGCATGCAACATTCCGATCATTTTGTGCAGTTCCACTAAAATAGAGCTGAGCGTCCCTGTTCCAAAGATATCAAGTGTGATTACGATAATAGAGGACTGCTGATGAAACAATAAACACACAAATAGAAGCCGGTCACCTTTGCAGTCTCTCTTAAGACTAACTAGTTGGAGAAGATTAGGCTCGGAGTTGGATGAGGAGGATAGAGCAAAACCATCCTCCCTTTGTGCAGTCGCACTGAAATGTAGAGACGTTGCCCGTGTGACATTTTAGTACAACTGCACAAAACACTCTTAAGAAAAAAGTGATTTGTGCAGTTCACCAAAACGTCGTAATAGCAACGAGGTGAAATGGATAGCCCTGTTTGCAAAAAAGAGATAGAAAGGAAACAATTACTGGCCAATAACAGTTGATGACACATGCGACGACAAAAAAGAAGCATATTCCTTGTCCTAAGGGAAGATAACAACACGGTTGTGTTTGTCTAAAACGGTGTGAGGACGAGAATGCAATATGGAAAGTACGCCGGACGAGCTACGTTTTGGGCAAAGAACTATGGAAGATCCACATGCAGCGACGTGGGAAAACGGGCAGTGGAGCAAGGCCGGAGGGGATACCTGCAGGTCGCCAGGATGTAACTAGGTGAGCGGCGGTGGGCGGAATCTGCGAGCAGGTGGCGTAGGCCCTGCCGTGCCGGAGCTTGGTCAGGGATAACGGCGTGTACGGTAGATCGGGACGTGCTGCCTCGGCACCGTTGAACGGAGAAACGATGCACTTCCTCCCTTTCCCCCGGCGGACGGGATGTGGCCGGATCAGTGACCAACGGTGAGAGAGAGAGAGGCCACCGCACTCCCTTTCCCCCGGCGGACGGGATGCGGCCGGATCAGTGACCAACGGTGAGAGAGAGAGAGGCCACCGCACTCCCTTTCCCTCGGCGGATGGGATGCGGCCGGATCAGTGACCAACGATGAGAGAGAGAGGCCACCGGAGCCTTGTGTGAGACACTCTGAAGAGCGGACTACCTTTTCCTCCATAAAAATCGTTTTATATTCTGTGTACAGGCCATTGTGCGCTATAACTTTATTTGAAAATAACGCGGCAACGCGTCAAGTCGAACTTTGTTTCGTGCACGCGTGGTACACGACCTCCCTAGGTAAACAACCGCTACAGGCGTTCAAAATAGCACGTGGGCTGCCATTTCGTAAAGAAATGAGCTCCACCGTGTACCCGCGCGGGTGTGGCTGGGCACGAAGCGTGAGTACGTGCACGGTGCACCTATTCTCTTCTTGTATACGTACACCACCTACGTGGGGTTGTGTGAGAGAGATACAAACCTAGAGAGATATAGTGTGTGGGTTCTTGAGAGTTTTTTTTGTGGGGGGGTGAATCAAAAAATTTAACATATGCAATGTGTGTGAAATAGAGTCCTGGATATAACATATATATAGAGGGGGCGATCCACGAGAAGAGAGTGGAGGTATCATCGGCTTGAGGTGTCCATAGAATCGAAGAGAGGGATGATGTGTGTGTGTGTGTGCGCGCGCGATCGATAAAGAGTGTCATCGAATTTGTGTGTGCCCACGTCAAAGATATAGAGTGGATGGCCTACTGGAACGTGAGATGGGACATGTGTAGTTTGTCTCTATGGCATGGATACCTACCTGCAGCGCTCGACTATCGGTGTGTGGTGGGGGAAGAGGGAGGCCCAATTAACTATAGAGGTACAATGGCTGGTATATGTGTGGAGGAGGAGAGAGGCCTACCTCATGTATTAAGGAGATCGATCTGCCTCATGTATTAAGGGAGATCGATCGGCATCCATGCATATGTGCAGGAGATGAATAAGGTTGGGAGAGAGACAGAGCTAGAGTGTTGGAGGGGGTGGTAGTGGAGTTGCTTCTAACAAATGGTGGGATAGGCTTGCTAGACAAACGAAGGGCACGCCCACAATATCAATAAGAGAGGAGATGGCAGCTTGTTGTCTGTGCACGTGCGTGTGAGAGACGGGTCAGGAGGCATGCACGAATGATGAGGGGGGCGATGTGGCTGTGGTAAGCAGACGTAACTACATAGGAAGATCAATCGCCCTTTGTAAGAGAAAGGAGAGACATAACTTGTGAGGTACGTCGATCGATGGGGGGTAGTTAAAGTCGATCTAGGTATATGTTGGGAGATCGATCGGTATACATGCATGTGTGTGTTAGAAGCAAATGAGGCACGAGGAGAAGGATAGAGAGAGAGGGATTCATGTAGGAGGTGGTACGAGAGGCATACTATATCGAGGGGGAGGAGTGTGCGAGTACGAGAATGATGAAAAGAGTGGTGGGAGTGAGGCATGGACGGTGACAAGAGAAGAGGGGAAGCTTGTGTTTGTGCTAGGCACACCTGTCTAGAGAGGCATATCGATCGATGTGTGCCGTAAAGAAGCAGCTGGGGGGCCTACACACACCGTGGGTGAACGACCTAAAGTGAAAAGACAAATTTGCGCGGTGGAGCTAGAGAATGCTGAGGGAGGGTGAGAGGGATGCGGGCGTGTGCATGCACAAGAGAAAGTTAGCGCTAGCTACAAAGATAAGAGGGTTGTTGGGTGTAAAAGATGAATAGAGATCATATATACTTCATTATAAAAAGCGAATTCGGATATTTGAAGAATTTATCATAGTGTTTCAAACCGACGGATGTCTGAATATATATAACGGTGATACACATGGTGTGGTTATGAACATGGTATACTACATTTAATATATTTTATATCTACTCTTATAAAAAACGGAGTTGTTGATGATGGTGTGCCTGCCATCCTGCATTATAGGCCGTCTGATTTATATCTGGCGGATAGCAAGGAAACTATGATGGTTGAAGTTGGCAACAAGCATGATTGTAGATTCTTATTGAAATAGAGAAACAAATTCAAATTTAGTTCGAATTACAGCAGTAGTATAGACATTTGGAATGCACTAAAATGTTGGTATGAGTAGGTTACATGCATTATACAGGAAGCGAAAAAATTTAATCGGACATAACATGGATTCATACTCCCTCCTTCCATCTATATAGGGCGTAATGAGATTTTTAAGACTGCCTTTGACTATTGACAAGATTAATAGTACATGACATGCACAATGTGAAAATTATATCATTGAAAGAACCTTTCACAAACGAATTTAACGGTGTGCTTTATGTAAGTTGCATGTCATATATCATTGCTCTAATATTTGGTCAAAGTTAGCATCGAAAAACGCATTAGGCCCTATATAGATGGAAGGAGGGAGTAGCTTTGAATAGCATTTGTATAGTAAAACGGGGCAAGACTCTCTCTCTCTTTGTGTGGTGTGAATAGTTTTATTTTTTCGTTTTCTTTTTGGTTGAGGGAAGTGCGAATTGATTTGGTACGTACAAGTACAATATTACTACATGTTAGGCGTGTCCCTAAAATTCAACCCGCGTCTTGTTATATCCCGAAAATTCAGATATCGTGCTCCCAAAACTGGCGCCTTCACAACCCATGCCTTGCTATCCCGAAATTACAACGCGCGTGAAAACTCCCTCCAGCTGCCAAATCCCGACACGCGAAATCCCCCTTCTAACCCTGAGCCGAAAGGGCCGCTAGTTCAAATCGGTGGGGGGTACTTTTGTAACACACCCTATATTTTGGACAAGCGCGTTCCTAAGTCATGCTTCACCCCCTCCCATCGCCCCCTTTTCGCCATTCGAAATCCCAGGCCGCCATAACCTCTCAGCTCCAGCCGCGAAACCCCACCCTCCTCCGTCCGCCGCGTCACCGCTGCCCAGCCAGAGCCTCTTCCCCGACGACGTCGTCCACCGCAACAGCTCAACGTCCCTCGTCCACCTCCCCGGATGAGGATCCGTCGTCCATCTCGCCGTCCCGCCGGTTCAGCCGCCCCGTCCTCCACCTCCAAGGAGCTGCTTCGATGATCGCCTCGTCTATCGCGGCTGCTCCATCCCCACAGCGTCGCCTTAACCTGCTCCACCGGAACCGCAGCATCCTCACCGACTCCTCGGACGAAGCAGAGGCCTACTCGGTGCCAACAAAGAGGTTGTACACTCATCGCATCGCACCTTCTCCTTAACTCGACCTCCCGGCACCGACGGTGCTCCATCTCGCACCCCCATGGAGTGGCTACCTTGAAGCTGGCGCCGCAGGCGACATCTCCACGGCGGCTCTCCCCCAGTGCGAGGCCCCTTCGGTGGCGGCGTCCATACCAGTCGGATCTGCTGCTGCTACTCCGGCTCTCGCTCGATCGCTTGCTCGCCCAGCTGCTGCTTCTGCTCTCCCCGTCGCTCGTGCTGATGCTCTGCTCCGATTAAGCCACACTTCAGTCGACTGAATCGACTTTTGGGTCAGTCGATTTTCAGGGGTTGGGGGGGCTCGCCGGAGTTAAGGAAGAACCACCCGCACCGGGGACGGGGGCTCACCGGAGAGGTACCCCACTATCTATCTTAGGGTTCAGGGTGGGGGCGGGGGGCCTAGAGGGCTGGCCGGGGCGACGGCGGCAGGTTGTTTCGGGGCGGCGAGGCGGCGCTAGGGCCGGCGGTTCGGCCGGTGGTGGCTGGCGGCTCAGGGGGGTGCAGGTTAATGATGAACTGCAGGCCCTCCCTAAACTACATGTCAAGTTCCTCTCTACTACCATTGCATTCAGTTTCGATAGTAGCATTCAGATTCCACAGTAAATTTCAGTTTCGACAGTTAAGTTCAGAGTCAACAGTTTTTACCTCATCTATTGTAGTCAGGTGGTTTTTGGTGATGTTAATTTTACATCCATTTTACATCATCTATTGGAGATGCTATTAGAATCCCACTTGAGATTGACGATGTCTGTCTTGTGCTGCTTCAGCCTTGACGTCTTATGGCTCACCGGAGCTGCTCCAACAACAGAACGATCCATCACAACAGAGCAGTGCCCTGGACGCCGTCTACAGATTCCTCAGATCTTCCTCCACACCTCCGACAGCCACCTCTGCCTCAACTACTTCAGCGACCAACCCAATGATGCTGAGGTCGACATGGCTACGGCAAAGAGGTTGTATACTTGTTGCATCACTTATTACTATACATTCACGTCGATCCATTAGGGCTATTTTGGTTCAACGGAAAACATCGATCCACTAGTTGTTACCATCACTCTAAATTTCTGCATGCTCTCCTTACGTAATCTCACCATATTTTTTCGTATGAATGTCAGATATTGTACGCAGTCATGCTGAACATGTAGAGAAAAAGAGAAGAGTTTTGCGTGGCAATACAATGTCATGCAGACATCACGCCATGGTGGGTTCAATGGCAAACCCTCCCCACCCCTCTCCAGATTGTAATCCAGAGGAAGATATCTGTTCTGAGGCGGATTCGGACGCCGCTAACCACTCCTATTTACCCCCCTAGGTGTTTGCTCTACCTTGGGATGATGATGTTAGTCATATCATGCATATGTTGCCTTGCAGTGCCTAATTTTGACATCATATATGTCATCTGCTTAGTTTAGACATGTTCTGTAATGCCACCTGTTTAGTTTCTATATCATATATGGGAATTATGCAGTCTCATGTCTTTTAGCCAGCCATAATATATGTGAAATGTGTAATGCCATCCTGTTTAACCAGGAATCATATATTTGAATGATATCTTGCCCATCCTTTTCTTCATTACATTTCCATTTGTCGACAATGTTTGTACATTAAACTACTCTTCCTGTGAATCAGCCATTTGGGTGGGAGATGGAAAAAAATCTGAAGTGAAAACAAGGCCTTCAGAGCAGACAGTGCTACCTGTCGAAGCAGATCTCTTGTTGGGTCCCGATAGCTCCTCAGAGATGGATTCAGAGACAGATGACCAGTCCTATTCCCCCACTGAGGTGTATGCTCTAACTTGGCACGGTTATACTGCTCATATCATGCATACGGTGTCTTGCATTGCATAGTTTAGACATCATATACACAATATTCAACACCATGTTCTTAGTTCAGACATCATATCGAATGCCCTCTGTTTAGCATATAAATCACATATGTGAATTAAATGATGCGATCCTGATTACTTAGATAATATGTAGGTGAATTATGCCATGCGATCCTGTTTAGTTATTCATCATATCTTTGAATTATGTTATGCTATGCTATCCAGTTTAGATAGACATCATATATGTGAAATTATGTCATGCTATCCGTTTTAGTTAAACAATATACATGTCAACTATTTCATGCCCTCTTTTTTCCACACTATCTATTGCATCTGTCTCTCATACAATGTCTGTACTTTCAACCATGTTTCCTGTTTATCAGTCATTTGAATTGGAGCGGGTGATGCCAGTATCTAGCGGACTAAAAACACGGTCTTCAAATAAAACAGTGCTACCTCTTGGTGGAGAGAGCATCCCGGTTGTACATGCACAAGAACCAGCCCTACCACACATAACCCAAACTCTCGCAGATTGTACCCCTACTACGATGGACAGAGAACCAGCTTCACCCAATCTAACCCCAACCCCAGCCAATAGTAACCCAGTTCCTGTTGACACAGCACCATCTCCACCACAGAGCTCCCAAACAAGAGCAGTTAGTAAGGCAGCTCCAGTGCCCAAAGGGCCAGTACTATCACGGCGAACCCCAACTCCACCAGTTAGTACACCTATTCCTGTGGAGGAAGCACAACCAGCTAGTCGTAGTTTAGCATCTATCGCATTTGATGTTGTTAAATCGTATGTGCGTATCTTCCCATCTTGGAAATATTATACTGAAGATGAAGGAAAATGCCAGTTGCAGGTGTTTGTCCAGGAGTTATGTGTAAGTAATGTTATTCATGGCAATTACTTTGCTTCGTCACATACATCCTACCTCCAAGATGGTTATAATACAGTAAATTTTCCCATTTTTATCTATAGAGAAGGACCGATTTGGAAACTCGGGATGAGGTAACCTGTGCTAATACCTCTGCTATCTTCAAGAATGCTTGGTGGCAGTATCGGAATTACCTCAAGAAAACGTACTTCACCGGTAAAGAAACTCATCAAATTCCCTTATGTTCTCCTGAGACACATTTACTGGACGATGACTGGGAACGCCTTGTTCTGTACTAGTCCCGAACCAAGAATGTGGTAAGGTCTATGAGCTCATTTTCCATTTTTAAGTATTATATTCTTGCGTCTTACTGTACTCTATTCATGTAGAACAAGTGCCTAAACCTGAAGAACAACTGTTCTAATTTAAGATTCCATTGCTACCATAGGACATAGATATATGTTTGTTTGATGCTTTTATTATGTACTAGTACTTGGCAATAGAAGACTTGGTTGTTTAATCCTGTCCACCTTACTAATGAACTGGTTCACCGAAATGAGTTTCATATACTAGTACATGCTAAACTTGTTATGTGTCTGCTTGTTTCTTCTTTTAGAATGCTGACAGAATATTGGGGAAGAGTGCCTTATTAAGCAACGGTAAAGGAAGTAATGCAGATAAGGTTCAGGATAGTGACACATCCTGTCTTGGTTTAGTGTTGGAGTTACTGGCCACTACCGCTTGCACAAGCTATTCAAACTCACTGTCTGAATCAGTTCGGTTTCTTGAGTCTCAACTACAAGCTGAAAGACATCGATCAGCTGCACTGCGACAAGAAGCGAAAGGACTGCGGAAGTCCATGGAGCATTCAGATGCATACTTTCTGGTGCAATAGCAAGCGTTGGAGGATTTTAGCGCCCAACAGGACAAAGCTAGTCAGCTTGCTAAGCTTATTGCCAGCATGGTGGATACCCAGGATAACGTTTCTTGAGCTCTTCTGAAGTTGTTTCAGTTATGCTCTTGTTTTGCTGCCGCGTTTATTTGCACTAGTGGCCTATTTTGACGGCCAGTGTATATGATATGCTGCTTTGTTCCCTATATTTGCACTGGTGGCGAACTTTGATGCCCAGTGGATGTAATATGTGTAATAGCCGTGATAGCCTAGCGTTAGTTGCTTGCTTATTTATTTCCTTGTTGTCTTGTTTATTTGTTTGCTTGTAGTCATTGCAGTTCTTTTTCCGCAGTTAACTAGTGGCTGCAATAACCTATTTTTTAAAACTAGGCCACAATAACCATGGGCTAATATTTACTGTAGTGACACTGGGCCTCCTACGGGCCGTAGAAACAGTGGGCCTTCTACGGGCCGTAGAAACAGTAGGCCTTCTACGGGCCGTAGAAACAATGGGCCTTCTACGGGTCGTATCATCAATGGGCCTTATACGGGCCGTATGATCGATTGGCCAAACATGGGCCAATAACAGGCCGCATTATGGCTGTAAACGGGCTAGAGTTGGAATCGTCCGTTCATGGGTTGACCATAACGGGCCATCGTTAATAGGCCGTATTTGATGACGCTATGAAAACGACCCAACGTATTAACGGACCACAAACGGGCCGACTGTAACCACGGACTGAATTTGGCCCACAAGCAGAAAATGACAGTAACGGGCCATAAGTAAACGAATGCTGGAAATGAGCCCAAGAATAAATGGGCTCTAAGAAGGCCGAAAGATAACATGGGCTGGAAATGGCCCAACGGAATAACGGGCCGTTAATGGGTATAAAGTGATACACTGTTCATTATGGGCCAGTTTCACCATGGGCCGTTAATGGGTGTAAAGTGATCCATTGTTCATTACGGGCCAGTTTCACCACGGGTCGTTAATAGGCCAAGAGTTACATAGGGCCTCATATGGGCCGAAAGACGTCATGGGCCATACATGGGCCAGAAGTGAAAATGGGCTGGAATCATATTGGATGGCCCAGATGACGCTACTGGACCTAATTCGGATAGGGCGTAACGGGCCTTGGGTTAGCGGGCTGTAAATGGGCTATATGCGAACAGGCCGTTAACAGGCTTTCCATGGGCCGGCCCGCCACCTTTTGACCAAGTCAAACGGGCCGGCCTTTTCACAGGAATGGGCCTCTGTTGGGCCATGCCACGTGTCGACATATCATAGGCGCCTATCTGACCCACTGACGAGCTGACACATGTTTCGTCCGGCCAATAAGAATTTTACACGTGGAAATTTCCCATTGGTCGGGGCTGTTAATGGGTTATCGGATCCAAAACCCGACCCGATAGCTTAACGGCGTTCCGTTACAGTGGATGACACGTGTCGGTCACCCTTGACAAAAGCACTTCTGTGACGCGCGATTTATCGTCATGGAAGTGGACACTTCCGTGATGATAATTTTGGTAATGTCATGGAACACTTCCACGACAGCACAGGTATGACTATCTTGATTCTGTCATAAATTTGTCATGGATGTACATGCATGACAAAAAACGCGACTTACTATGACAAACACGTATCATCACGAAAGTGTATTTTTTTGTAGTGTAGAGAGGAAACTTGATATTATTGCAATATGTAAAAGCATATGTTCCTCTCCCATAATAATTTTCAGTAGCATCATGAATGAATTCAACAATATAACCATCACATAAAGCATTCTTTTCATGATCTACAAGCATAGAACTTTTATTACTCTCCACATAAGAAAATTTCTTCTCATGAATAGTAGTGGGAGCAAACTCAACAAAATAACTATCATGTGAGGCATAATCCAATTGAAAGTTAAAATCATGATGACCAGTTTCATGGATATCATTATTCTTTATAGCATCTCGTGTCATCACAATAATCATCATAGATAGGAGGGATGCTTTCATCATAATAAATTTGCTCATCAAAACTTGGGGGACAAAAATATCATCTTCATCAAACATAGCATCCCCAAGGTTGTGGCTTTGCATATCATTAGCATCATGGGTATTCAAAGAATTCATACTGACAACTTTGCAATCATGCTCATCATCCAAAGATTTAGTGCTAAACATTTTAATACATTCTTCTTATAACACTTTGGCATAATTATCGGAATCCTTATTTTCACGAAAGACATTAAAAAAGATGAAGCATATGAGGCAACCTTAATTCCATTTTTTTGTAGTTTTCTTTTATAGACTAAACTAGTGATAAAACAAGAAACTAAAAGATTCGATTGCAAGATCTAAAGATATACCTTCAAGCGCTAACCTCCCCGGCAACGGCGCCAGAAAATAGCTTGATGTCTACTACACAACCTTCTTCTTGTAGACATTGTTGGGCCTCCAAGTGTAGAGGTTTGTAGGACAGTAGCAAATTTCCCTCAAGTGGATGACCTAAGGTCTATCAATCCGTGGGAGGCGTAGGATGAAGATGGTCTCTCTCAAACAACCCTGCAACCAAATAGCAAAGAGTCTCTTGTGTCTCGAACACACCCAATACAATGGTAAATTGTATAGGTGCACTAGTTCGGCGAAGAGATGGTGATACAAGTGCAATATGGATGGTAGATATAGGTTTTTGTAATCTGAAACTATAAAAACAGCAAGGTAAATAATGATAAAAGTGAGCGAAAACGGTATTGCAATGCGTTGAAACAAGACCTAGGGTTGATACTTTCACTAGTGCAAGTTCTCTCAACAATAATAACATAATTGGATCATATAACAATCCCTCAACATGCAACAAAGAGTCACTCCAAAGTCACTAATAGCGGAGAACAAACGAAGAGATTATTGTAGGGTACGAAACCACCTCAAGGTTATTCTTTCTGATCGATCTATTCAAGAGTCCATACTATAATAACACGAAGCTATTCTTTCCATTCGATCTATCATAGAGTTCGTACTAGAATAACACCTTAAGACACAAATCAACAAAAAAACCTAATGTCACCTAGATAGTCCAATGTCACCTCAAGTATCTGTGGGTATGATTATACGATATGCATCACACAATCTCAGATTCATCTATTCAACCAACACAAAGAACTTCAAAGAGTGCCCCAAAGTTTCTACCAGAGAGTCAAGACGAAAATGTGTGCCAACCCCTATGCATAAGTTCATGAGATCACGGAACTCGCAAGTTGATCACCAAAACATACATCAAGTGGATCACATGAATATCCCATTGTCACCACAGATAAGCACATGCAAGACAAACATCAAGTGTTCTCAAATCATTAAAGACTCAATCCGATAAGATAACTTCAAACGGGAAACTCAATCCATTACAAGAGAGTAGAGGAGGAGAAACGACATAAGATCCAACTATAATAGCAAAGCTCGTGATACATCAAGATCATGCGAATCAAGAACACGAGAGAGAGAGAGAGAGATCAAACACATAGCTACTGGTACATACCCTTAGCCCCGAGGGTGAACTACTCCCTCCTCGTCATGGAGAGCGCCGGGATGATGAAGATGGTCACCTTGTGAGGGATTCCCCCATCCGGCAGGGTGCGAGAACAGGGTCCCAATTGGTTTTTTGGTGGCTACAGAGGCTTGCGGCGGCGGAACTCCCGATCTAGGTTATTTTCTGGAGGTTTCTATATTTATAGGAATTTTTGGTGTCGGGAACAAGTCAGGGGGGTCCCCGAGTCGTCCATGAGATAGGGCGGCGCACCCGGGGGGTAGGGCGCGCCCCCCACCCTCGTGGACGGCCCGGGACTCTTCTGGTCCAACTCTTTTACTCTGGGGGCTTCTTTTGGTCCATAAAAAATCATCAAAAATTGGCACGTCAATTGGACTCCATTTGGTATTCCTTTTTTGTAAAACTCAAAAACAAGGAAAAAACAGAAACTGGCACTGGGCTCTAGGTTAATAGGTTAGTCCCAAAAATCATATAAAATAGCATATAAATGCATATAAAACATCCTAGATGGATAATATAATAGCATGGAACAATCAAAAAATATAGATACGTTGGAGACGTATCAGGGTGGACTGGTGATTGGGTGCTGCCCTTCCTTGGACAAGCCTCCCACTTATGATTAACCCCTCTTGCAAGCATCCGCAACTATGAAAGAAGTATTAAGGTAAACCTAACCATAGCATGAAACATATGGATCCAAATCAGCCCCTTACGAAGCAACGCATAAACTAGGGTTTAAGCTTATGTCACTCTAGCAACCCATCATCTACTTATTACTTCCCAATGCCTTCCCCTAGGCCAAAATAATGGTGAAGTGTCATGTAGTTGACGTTCACATAACAGCACTAGAGGAGAGACAACATACATCTCATCAGAATATCGAACGAATATCAAATTCACATGATTACTTATAATAAGACTTCTCACATGTCCTCAGGAACAGACGTAACTACTCACAAAGCATATTCATAATCATAATCAGAGGAGTATTAATTATCATTAAGGATCTGAAACTATAATCTTCCACCGGATAAACCAACTAGCATCAACTAAAAGGAGTAATCAACACTACTAGCAACCGACAGGTACCAATATGAGGTTTTGGGACAAATATCGAATACAAGAGATGAACTAGGGTTTGAGAGGAGATGGTGCTGGTGAATATGTTGATGGATATTGAACCCCTCTCGATGAGAGGATCGTGGTGATGACAATGGCGATGATTTCCCCCTCCCAGAGGGATGTTTCCCCGGCAGAACAGCTCCGCCGGAGCCCTAGATTGGTTCTGCTCAGGTTCTGCCTCGAGACAGCGGCGCTTCGTCCCGAAAGCTTCTTCTTGATTTTTTTTCAAGGTCAAAACACACCATATAGCCAAAGATGGGCACCGGAGGCCTGCCAGGGAGCCCATGAGGTTGGGGCGTGCCTAGGGGGTAGGGCGCGTCCTCCACCCTTGTGGCTGGCAGGTGGCCCCCCTCTGGTTCTTTCTTCGCCCAATATTTTTTATATATTCCAAAAATAAGCTCCGTGAAGTTTCAGGACTTCTAGAGTTGTGCGGAATAGGTCTCTAATATTTGCTCCTTTTCCAGTCCAGAATTCCAGCTGCCGGCATTCTCCCTCTTCATGTAAACCTTATAAAATAAGAGAGAATAGGCATAAGTATTGTGATATAATATGTAATAACAGCCCATAATGCAGTAAATATCAATATAAAGGCATGATGCTAAATGGACGTATCAGCAAGCAATGTGATTATGACTTAGTTGTGGGATGATGCATTACAGAACGAGTAAAGAGACTTGCTGGTAACGATATTGAACTAGGTATGAAGATACCGACGATCGAATCTTGGGCAAGTAACATACCAATGACAAAGGGAACAATGTATGTTGTCATTACAGTACGTTCGATAAAGATCTTCATAGAATATGTAGGAACCAATATGAGGATCTAGGTTCCGCTGTTGGTTATTCACCGGAGAGGTGTCTCGGTCATGTCTATATAGTTCTTGAACCCTTTGGGTCCGCACACTTAACGTTCGATGATGATTTTGTATTATATGAGTTATGTGACTTGGTGACTGAATGTTGTTCGGAGTCCCGGATGAGATAACAGACATGACGAGGAGTCTCAAAATGGGCGAGAGCTAAAATTGATATAAGGACGATGGTATTCGGTGTTGGGGAACATAGTAACTTCAAAAAAATTCCCACGCACACGCAAGATCATGGTAAACGAGAGGGGAGAGTGTCATCCATGTACCCTTGTAGACCGTAAGCGGAAGCGTTATGAGAACGCGGTTGATGTAGTCGTACATCTTCACAATCCGACCGATCCAAGTACCGAACGTACGGCACCTCTGAGTTCAGCACACATTCAGCTCGATGACGTCCCACGAACTCCGATCTAGCAGAGCTTCACGAGAGAGTTCCATCAGCACGACGGCGCGATGACGGTGATGATGTTGCTACCGACGCATGGCTTCGCCTAAGCACCTCTATGATATGATCGAGGTGGATTATGGTGGAGGGGGGCACCGCACACAGCTAAGGGATCAATGATCAACTTGTGTCTATGGGGTGCCCCCTGGAAACGTATATAAAGGAGTAGAGGATGGGGAGGGCCAGCCCTCCTATGGCGCGCCCTGGGGAGTCCTACTCCCACCGGGAGTAGGATTCCCCCCTTCCATGTAGTAGGAGTAGGAGAGAAGGAAAGGGAAAAGAGAAGCGAAGGAAGGAGGGTGCGCCGCCCCTCCCCCTAGTCAAATTTGGACTAGGCCTTGGGGGCGCGCAACCTCCTCTCTCTCTCTTTCGCCTAAAGCCCAATAAGGCCCGTATACTCCCCGGCGAATTCCCGTAACTCTCCGGTACTCCGAAAAATACCCGAATCACTCGGAACCTTTCCGATGTCCGAATATAGTCGTCCAATATATCGAACTTTACGTATCGACCATTTCAAGACTCCTCGTCATGTCCCCGATCTCATCCAGACATCCGAACTACCTTCGTTACATCAAAACACATAAACTCATAATACCGATCATCACCGAACGTTAAGCGTGCGGACCATACGGGTTCGAGAACTATGCAGACATGACCGAGACTCATCTCCGGTCAATAACCAATAGCGGAACCTAGATTCTCATATTGGTTCCTACATATTCTACGAAGATATTTATCGGTCAAACCGCATAACAACATACGTTGTTCCCTTTGTCATCGGTATGTTACTTGCCCGAGATTCAATCATCGGTATCTCAATACCTAGTTCAATCTCGTTACCGACAAGTCTCTTTACTCGTTCCGTAATGCATCATCCCACAACTAACTCGTTAGTTACATTGCTTTCAAGGCTTATAGTGATGTGCATTACCGAGAGGGCCTAGAGTTACCTCTCCGACAATCGGAGTGACAAATCCTAATCTTGATCTATGCCAACTCAACAAGTACCATCGGAAACACCTGTAGAGCACCTTTATAATCACCCAGTTACGTTGTGACGTTTGGTAGCACACAAAGTGTTCCTCCGGTATTCGGGAGTTGCATAATCTCATAGTCATAGGAACATGTATAAGTCATGAAGAAAGCAATAGCAACAAACTAAACGATCATCGTGCTAAGCTAACGGATGGGTCAAGTCAATCACATCATTCCCTAATGATGTGATCCCGTTAATCAAATGAAAACTCATGTCTAAGGCTAGGAAACTTAACCATCTTTCATTAAACGAGCTAGTCAAGTAGAGGCATACTAGTGACACTTTGTTTGTCTATGTATTCACACATGTACTAAGTTTCCGGTTAATACAATTCTAGCATGAATAATAAAAATTTATCATGATATAAGGAAATATAAATAACAACTTTATTATTGTCTCTAGGGCATATTTCCTTTAGTCTCCCACTTGCACTAGAGTCAATAATCTACTCCCTCCTTCCATTTATATAGGGCCTAATGCGTTTTTAAGACCGCCTTTGACTATTGACAAGATTAATAGTGCATGATATGTATAATATGAAAAATATATCATTGGAATCTCCTTTCACATACGAATTTGATGTTATGCTTTGTTTAAGTTGCATGTCATATATTGTTACTTTAACATTTGGTCAAAGTTAGCCTCGAAAAACGCAATAGGCCCTATATAGATGGAAGGAGGGAGTAGTTCACATCGTCATGTGATTTAACATCAATAGTTCACATCTTTATGTGATTAGTTCACATCTCCATGTGACTAACACCCAAAGGGTTTACTAGAGTCAATAATCTAGTTCACATCGCTATGTGATTAACACCCAAAGAGTGATCATGTTTTGCTTGAGAGAGAAATTTAGTCAACTGATCTGCCACATTCAGAGTCGTATGTATTTTGCAAATTTTCTATGTCTACAATGCTTTGCACAGAGCTACTCTAGCTAATTGCTCCCACTTTCAATATGCATCTATATCGAGACTTAGAGTCATCTAGATCGGTGTCAAAGCTTGCATCGACGTAACTCTTTACGACGAACTCTTTGTCACCTCCATAACCGAGAAACATTTCCTTATTCCACTAAGGATATTTTTGACTGCGGTCCAGTGATCTACTTCTGGATCACTATTGTACCCTCTTGCCAAACTTATGGTGAGGTACACAATAGGTCTGGTGCACAGCATAACATACTTTGTAAAACCTATGGCTGAGGCATAGGGAATGACTTTTCATTCTCTTTCTATTTTCTGCCATGGTCGGATTTTGAGTCTTTACTCAACTTCACACCTTGCAACATAGGCAAGAACCCCTTCTTTGACTGTTCCATTTTGAACTACTTCAAAATCTTGTCAAGGTATGTACTCATTGAAAAAACTTATCAAGTGTCTTGATCTATCTCTATAGATCTTGATGCTCAATGTGTAAGCAGCTTCATCGAGGCCTTTCTTTGAAAAATTCTTTTCAAACACTCCTTTATGCTTTCCAGAAAATTCTACATTAATTCTAATCAACAATATGTCATTAACATATACTTATCAGAAATGATGTAGTGCTCCCACTCACTTTCTTGTAAATACAGGCTTCACCGCAAGTCTGTATAACACCATATGTGTTGATCACTTTATCAAAGCATATATTCCAACTCCGAGATGTTTGCACCAGTCCATAGATGGATCGTGTAATGCCCCGAGACTGACGTGCCAGGTGTCTTCCAGTTATTCGCTGTTGTTGCCTTGTCATTCGCTTGTGTGTTGCATCTTGTCATGTCATCATCTGCATTGCATCATCATGTTTTCAAAATTTGCATCCGCCCGGGTTCCCCCAGTTCTCTTCGTTGTCGGTGCTGAGCCCAACACACTCGCACGCGCCGGCGGCACGTCCGAAGTATTATTTTATAAGTTGTCGGAAAATGTTCTCAGAATGGGTTGAAAGTTGGCATGCGGTGTTTTTATGTTGTCAGTAGGTCGCCTGCCAAGTTTCATCGCATTCAGAGTTCATTTGATACCCCAACGGATAACTATAGAGACAATATAGTAGGTCACCTGACAAGTATTTTTCCTTCATTCCTATGTGCAATTCTTTCTACCTTATCATTTGAGGTGGTGTTATGTCATTCTTGATAATTTGAGTTCATGTTTCATGATCCACATGTTGTCAAGAATGAGGTATTTTAAATCCATCAATCTCTTCGTTGGAGTTATCTTGGGTTATATTTCACCTAAAGCTTTCCCTAATGATTGTTGCTAACTATGGTGCTCATAAGTGACCCAAGTTCTTCATTTATCCTCCCGGTGAAATAATCTTCTCATCTCCTTATTGATGTCAATCCAATCTATTGTTTCCGGCGGTGGCAGAATTTCACCTCATAGTTTTGAGTTTTTTTCCATAAGCCCACAACAAGCTTGTTTTTTTCGTTGTTGTTTTTCCTACAACTCTGTTATAACCTTCTTGGAAGGGTGTTTTCCAAGCTCATTTGTGGCAGAAGTTGCCATTTTCTTTTCAATTCTTTCCTTTCCAACGATCCAACTTCTATTCATTCGTTCCGGAGGCATTGTGATGTTGCTCTCTTCACTCATCATCTCGGATTGTGAGGACCGTGTTCTTTTCGTGCTTATCCATTTAACCGGAGTGTCATGCCCTATTTTCAAGTTCTTCCCATTTTGTCAAGTTTTACCTCCCTTCTCAACCAGAGTGCTGTCTGAAATCATTCTTACCCCTTGTGCCATTCTTTCAATAGTTCCGGAGTTAGTGTGTTGTTAATTTCATCAAGTATCTTCCCATCTTGTCAAGTTCATGATTCTAATTCCTTCCATTTACAGTCGGAGTGCTGTCCAAATTATATCATTATTTTTCCTTCTCTATCTTGTTTTAACTGGAGTGTTGTGGCTATCATTCCTCTTCGAACCGGACTCTCATCCAAGTGCTATCATTTTGCCAAGCTCATATTCTTTACCTTCCTTTTTTTCAACCGGAGTGTTGTCGTAATTGATCCTTATCGTTCCTTCTACATCTCGTTTCAATCGGAGTGCTTGCATGTACTTCTTATCCATTGCACCCCTTTTCTTATGTTTTTCAACATACAAGGTTCTAGTAATGTTCCTTGTTCCTCTTTTCTAATGGAGTGTTTTCAACTTTGTTCATCTTCGTTGTATTCTTCTTTCAATTCGTTCAACCTCGCAAGGTTCTTTGGTTTCACTCATTTGTCAAAGAAGAAACTAGTTTCATTTCTTCTCTTCCTCTTCTGTTCCCCTCCGGTGCCATCCTAGTTCTCGGGACGAGATCCTTTTGTAGTGGTGGAGTGTTGTAACGCCCCGAGACCGACGTGCCAGGTGTCTTCCAATTATTCGCAGTTGTTTCCTTGTCATTCGCTTGCGTGTTGCATCTTGTCATGTCATCATCCGCATTGCATCATCATGTTTTCAAAACTTGCATCTGTCCGGGTTCCCCCAGTTCTCTTCATTGTCCGTGCTGAGCCCAGACACACTCGCACTCGCCCGCGGCATGTCCGAAGTATTATTTTATAAGTGGTCGGAAAATGTTCTCGGAATGGGTTGAAAGTTGGCATGCGGTGTTGTTATGTTGTCAGTAGGTCGCCTGCCAAGTTTCATCACATTCATATTTGTTTGATGCCCCAACAGATAACTATAGCGACAATATAGTCGGTCAAATCGACGGACTTTTTCGGTCTCTGGAAACCTTGCCGAGCTGCATTTCCGTCTCTCTCCTCTTAGCCCAACCCACTCTCCACAGCCCACCTAACCCAGCTAAATCCCTCCTCTCGATCGGAACCGTCGGATCTCGATCCGGTGCTCCGAAATGCTCCAGAAACCCCTCCAAACCCTAATCCTAGCCTCCTTTCCTATTTAAACCCCCTTCCCTTCCATTTTTGGCAGCCTCCTAACCCCCTCCTTGTTTTCTGCGCCGCCCCAATCATTAGCGCCGCCGCTTCCCTCCGTTTATGCGTCGGCCACCGCGTCCCCGCCACTTGGCGTCGTCCGAGTGGTCGCGCCGCCACCCAGCGTCGCTCCTGCCCACTCAGAGCAGGCCACGCGTCCACCCAGCCACCTCCCACCGTGCGGCCCGCTGAGCCTGCACACGGCCCGCCATGGGCCGAAGCGGGCTCGAACCCCGCCGCCGCCGGATCCCGCTCGAACCAGAGCCCCAACCTCCCTCGCCTGGATCAGGGAGCGCCCGATCTCCATCGTCGCTGTCCTGCACTCGCCGGCCACCGGAGCCTCGCCGCCGGCGAGCACCTCGACAGCAGGCCAGTGCCGCCCTCGCTTCCCTCTCTCTCCCTTCCCGTTCTCCTTGCTCTCCTCACCAGCTCTCTCACTCCCTCTGTTGCCGCAGGGAATCGCCGCCGCCATGGAACTCACCACCGACTGGAGTCGCTGGAGCTGAGCCGACGTCGTCCTGCTCGACCCCACCGTCCAGATCCACTTCGTGCTGCCCCGTTCTTCCGTTCCTCGATGTCCCTACACCTTCAAGCGCCGCTGGCGCCTCATCGTGGACCTCCGCCGGCGTCACTGTGCCTTGCTCATCCCACTCGTCGCACGTTGACCGCATCCTGCCACGTGGGCCGCATCCGGCGCCAAGGCCCGGCGTGCCAGGCGCCCGGCCTGCCAAGCCTCTTCCCCGACTGGGCCTCAGCCTGATGTGAGCAGCCACCCGAACCTCCTGTGCACTATTGGCCTAGCGTGTTTCAGCCTATTATGTTTTTTTCCAGTCCTGCGAATTTGTCTAATTATCCAGGGTTTTACCAGTTTTGCAGAAAACCCATTCATGATCATGCATTTAATAACTCTTTAACCATGCATCGTATTAAAATGTTTCATATATGAAAAATGCTTAGAATTTTGTCTAGTTTCATAATATCCAACTTACATCCATGTTAAAATTGTTTAAATTGCTATTTGTGTTTATTTTGCATATTGCCATGTTAAAATGCTTTATTTCATAACTAAAAAACCGTAGCTCCACTTTAAATAAACTTTATATGTAAATGGGGTAGATAAATGCATATATTAACATGATGGCAGTACTTTGCATGTTTAATAACTCTAAAATTGTGTTTAGGTCAGAACAGTACCAAATTCAAATATTGCATATGGGATTTTCCAGAATTGTTGCTTGTTGTTCCGGCCTCATTTAAACTTGCCTAGATAGATAGTTTTATTATGCTTCACCCCTTGCCATGCTAACCAACATTTAATATTGTTGGGTACATAAACGAGAGTGAACTAAATAAGTCATGTGGTGTTTCACCAATATGCAACTCGTTGCATATTGAGCTCCACTTAACTTGTAGTTTTGCTTATGCACTTTGCCATGCCATGTTTCATTAAACCGGACATACATCATACTTGTTTGCGCATCATGCCATGCTTATGTGATGGTTGTTTACTATGTTACTTTCTTCTTTCCAGGTTGCTTCTCTCGTTATCTTCGGTTTCGTTTCGGAGTTGTGAGGATCCCTTCGACTACGTCTGTTTGACTTCTTCATGGACTCGTTCTTCTTCCTTGCGGGATCTCAGGAAAGATGACCATACCCTCAAAATCACTTCCATCTTTGCTTGCTAGTTGTTCGCTCTATTGCTATGCCGTGCTACCTACCACTTGCTATATCATGCCTCCCATATTGCCATGTCAAGCCTCTAACCCACCTTCCTAGCAAACTGTTGTTTGGCTATGTTACCGCTTTTGCTCAGCCCCTCTTATAGCGTTGCTAGTTGCAGGTGAAGATGAAGATTGTTCCATGTTGGAACATGGATTTTGTTGGGATATCATTATTATATCTTATTTACTTTAATGCACCTATATACTTGGTAAAGGGTGGAAGGCTCGGCCTTATGCCTGGTGTTTTGTTCCACTCTTGCCGCCCTAGTTTCCGTCATACGGTGTTATGTTCCTTGATTTTGCGTTCCTTACGCGGTTGGGTGTTATGGGAACCCCTTGATAGTTTGCTTTGAATAAAACTCCTCCAGCAAGGCCCAACCTTGGTTTTACATTTGCCTAACAACCTAAGCCTTTTTCCCTTGGGTTTCCGGAGCCCGAGGGTCATCTTTATTTTAACCCCCCGGGCCAATGCTTCTCTAAGTGTTGGTCCGAACTAGAGCACCGTGCGGGACCATCCCTTGGCAACTTGGGTTACGTTGGTACCTGTATGCTTAGCTTATCCGGTGTGCCCTGAGAACGAGATATGTGCAGCTCCTATCGGGATTTGTCGGCACATCCGGGTGGTCTTGCTGGTCTTGTTTTACCATTGTCGAAATGTCTTGTAACCGGGATTCCGAGTCTGATCGGGTCTTCCCGGGAGAAGGAATATCCTTCGTTGACTGTGAGAGCTTGTGATGGGCTAAGTTGGGACACCCCTGCAGGGTTTGAACTTTCGAAAGCCGTTCCCACGGATATGTGGCAGATGGGAATTTGTTAATATCCGGTTGTAGAGAACTTGACACTTAACCTAATTAAAATGCATCAACCGCATGTGTAGCCGTGATGGTCTCTTTTCGGCGGAGTCCGGGAAGTGAACACGGCTTTGGAGTTATGTTTGAACGTAAGTAGTTTCAGGATCACTTCTTGATCACTTCTAGTTCACGACCGTTGCGTTGCTTCTCTTCTCGCTCTTATTTGCGTATGTTAGCCACCATATATGCCAGTGCTTGCTGCAGATCCACCTTACTACCCCTTTCCTACCCATAAGCTTAAATAGTCTTGATATCGCGGGTGTGAGTTTGCCAAGTCCTCGTGACTCACAGATACTTCCAAACAGTTGCAGTTGCTGATGATACCAGTGCAGGTGACGCAACCGAGCTCAAGTGGGAGCTCGATGAAGATCTTGATCGTTGTTTTGTTTCGTTTCCTGTTGATCAGTAGTGGAGCCCAGTTGGGACGATCGGGGATCTAGCATTTGGGGTTGTCTTCTTTTATTTTGGTTCCATAGTCGGACCTTGATTGTATTCTGGATGATGTATGTTTAACCTGTATTTGTGTGAAGTGGAGATTGTAAGCCAACTCTTTATCCCTTTCTTATTCAGTACATGGGATTGTGTGATGATTACCCCTCTTGCGACAAACCTACCATGCTGCTATGCCTCTAAGTCGTGCTCCGACACGTGGGAGATATAGCCGCATTTTGGGTGTTACAAGTTGGTAATCAGAGCCATCCCTGACTTAGGAGCCCCCTGCTTGATCGAATCGCTGACGTTGTTGAGTATAGAACAAAATGTTTTGAGTCTTAGGATTATATATATCGAAGGGTAGGATTCTTTTTACTCCTTGGTCCCTTCGTCCCTCTGGTGAGGCCTCCTAACGTAGAAGTTTTGACTCTCCTCATGAGGGAGTCCTGGATTAGGGGGGTGTTCGGGTAGCCGGACTATACCTTCAGCCGGACTCCTGGACTATGAAGATACAAGATTGAAGACTTCGTCCCGTGTCTGGATGGGACTTTCCTTGGCGTGGAAGGCAAGCTTGGCGATGCGGATATTCAAGATCTCCTACCATTGTAACCGACTCTATGTAACCCTAACCCTATCCGGTGTCTATATAAACCGGAGGGTTGTAGTCCGTAGACAATCAACTCCATATACAACAATCATACCATAGGCTAGCTTTTAGGGTTTAGCCTCCTTGATCTCATGGTAGATCTACTCTTGTACTACCCATATCATCAATATTAATCAAGCAGGACGTAGGGTTTTACCTCCATCAAGAGGGCCCGAACCTGGATAAAACATCATGTTCCCTGCCTCCTGTTACCATCCGGCCTAGACGCACAGTTCGGGACCCCCTACCCGAGATCCGCCGGTTTTGATACCGACATTGGTGCTTTCATTGAGAGTTCCTCTGTGTCGTCGCCTTTAGGCCCGATGGCTCCTTTGATCATCAACAACGATGCGGTCCAGGGTGAGACTTTTCTCCCCGGACAGATCTTCGTCTTCGGCGGCTTCGCTCTGCGGGCCAATTCGCTCGGACACCGGGAGCAGATCGAAAGCTACGCCCCTGGCCATCAAGTCAGGTTTGGAAGCTTAAACTACACGGCTGACATCCGCGGAGACTTGATCTTCGACGGGTTCGAGCCACGGCCAAGCGTGCCGCACTATCTCGAGGGGCATGATCTGGCTCTGCCTCCGAACAGTGTCCTGGAGGCCGCACACGCATCGGTTCCGACCCCTAACTCGGAGCCTATTGCGCCAATCGAGGATGAGCGGTTGGACGTCACTTCGGGGGCTTCGATCTCAAAGGCGATCGAGCCAAACGCTAGCCCCGCACTCTGCATGATCCGTGACTCCAAGGATCCGGACTCCTCCCCAGACTCCGAACCCCCCGCGCCCCTGCCGATCGAATCCGATCGGGCGCCGATAATGGAATTCACCGCTGCAGACATCTTTCAGCACTCGCCTTTTGGCGATATCCTGAACTCTCTCAAGTCTCTCTCCTTATCAGGAGAGCCCTGGCCGAACTACGGTCAGCGAGGATGGGATACGGACGATGAAGAAATTCAAAGCCCACCCACCACCCACTTGGTAGCCACTGTCGACAATTTAAACGACGTGCTCAACTTTGACTCTGGAGACATCGACAGCATGGATGACGATGCAGGAGATACCGACGAACCAACGCCCATAGGGCATTGGACAGCCACCTCATCTCACGATGTGTACATGGTGGATACCCCTAAAGGAAGCGACAACGAGGAAAAAGGGGATGGGACGGGAGATCGACCCCCCGAAAAGCAATCAAAGCATCGGCGTAAACGCCGACCCAAGCCCCGGCTCGACAAAATCCCAGCCATAGAGCAGGACGAGCCAGTAGACGACGAGCAGGCCTTAGAGCAACCGTCCGAACAGGGCAACACGGATAGAGAAACCGAACATCCCTCCTCTGGCAAAAACGGCATTCCGGACGACCTCACGCCGGATAAACCTATGGAGCAGAAGAATCTCCACGAGAGGCTCATTGCAACTGCATGCAACCTAAAAAAGCAGAAGCGGAAGCTAAAAACAGCGGAAGATGCACTCCGGATTAGATGGAGCAAAGTAATTAGTACCGCAGATAAATACGGCGACAGTCGCCGCACTAAAAGCTATCCGAAAAGAAAGCTACTGCCTGAATTCGACGAAGAGGCCCTAGAGCCCTCACATTCAAAAAATGAGAAAGCCACACGGTCGGATAGACGACCCCATAAAGCGGCAAGCGGCGCTGCACCTAAATCAGCATGCGACCCACTTAAGGATTCGCATCATGGCCCAGTCAGGTCCATTTATGGGACAAGAAAGCAAGCTCTCGTAAGCAACGCTATGAAGCCATCATCAGAATCCGGCACACCCAAATACAGGGGCGCCGCACACCCCCTATGTTTCACCGATGAGGTCCTGGACTATGAATTTCCAGAGGGATTCAAACTCGTAAACATAGAGGCATATGATGGAACAACAGACCCTGGAGTCTGGATCGAGTATTATATCCTCCACATACACATGGCTAGAGGAGATGATCTCCACGCCATAAAATATTTACCCCTTAAGCTTAAAGGGCCAGCCCGGCATTGGCTTAAAAGCCTTCCCAAAAACACAATTGGAAGATGGGAAGAGCTCGAGGATGCTTTCTGGGCAAACTTTCAAGGGACCTATGTCCGCCCTCCGGATGCAGACGATCTTAGTCACATAACTCAACAACCCGGAGAATCAGCTCGGCAGTTCTGGAATAGATTCCTCACTAAAAAGAATCAGATAGTCGACTGTCCGGACGCCAAAGCCTTAGCAGCTTTCAGGCATAACGTCCGAGACGAATGGCTCGCCAGACACCTCGGCCAAGAAAAGCCAAGAACAATGGCCGCACTAACAAGCCTCATGACCCGCTTTTGTGCAGGGGAGGACAGCTGGTTGGCAAGGTGCAGCCCCAGCGACCCAAGTACATCCGAAACTAGGGATGGAAACGAAAAACCGCGACGCAACAAGGACCGTCGCTGGACCAAGGACAAAAGTCCGAAGAGCATGGCAGTCAATGCCGGATTCAAAGGCTCATGACAAAATCAGGCAAAATCGCCCCCACAAGATAACAGGGACGATCCATCCAACCTAAATAAAATCCTGGACAGGATATGTCAGATACACAGTACTCCCGGGAAGCCTGCTAACCATACCCACAGAGACTGTTGGGTTTTCAAACAATCCGGCAGACTCAATGCTGAACACAAGGGGCTCGACACACCAAGCGAAGACGAGGACGAACCCCAAAAGCAGAGCACCAGGAAACAAAAGAACTTCCCACAAGAAGTAAAAACAGTGAACTTACTTCACATAACAAAATGTGCGGCGCCCATAAAGGTACGCACCACACGGCCTATCCCCAAAGGGTCCCGCCACTGGTTGTCAAAACCAATCATCTTCGATCAGCTAGATTATTCTAGAAATATCAAGAATGCAGGCTGGACTGCCTTGATACTCGATCCAATAATTGGAGAACTTCGGTTTTCAAATGTCCTTATGGACGGCGGCAGTGGACTAAACCTGATATATCAAGATACAATCCATCACATGGGGATAAACCCAGCAAGAATCCACCACAGCAAAACCTCCTTTCAAGGGGTAACACCTGGTCCGGACACCCATTGCATGGGTTTTCTCCGGCTCGAAGTTATATTCAGCTCTGCCGATAACTTCCGCCACGAAAAGCTGACCTTCCATATCGGCCCGTTCTCAAGTCGCTATCAAGCACTACTGGGATGCGAAGCTTTCGCTCGCTTTAACGCAATACCGCATTATGCATCTCTCATGCTTAAGATGCCCGGTCCATGAGGCATCATCTCTTTGAAGGGGAAGCACTAAAGTGCACCTCCCCAAGCGGAGGACTGTGCGGCCGCTTTGACAGCCCCACAGCAAAATGGCCTCACCGGCCAAAAAACTTCGAAATAGGTCATTCAAGACCACGAACGCGGATAGACGAGTTCGGTGCAAAATCATCATTGATGCAGGCCTAGAGGCCATATACCCCCGCATTGGGGGCTCCACGCATATACAATAAGAGACAATAAAACTCAATCTTATATATTTTACTTTATACTTTGTTTATTTCAAACTTTTTCGGCACGACCCGTTTTCAACTCAGTTCATCTCTTTTACAGATGAACGTCGTGCGGCGCCCGTCCAGGATACGGCACAACGGAGACACAGGCGCAGACATGCAGTAGGGACCCGTCCTAAAGGATTCTTTTTAGATTAAGACCCTGTGTAAACCTTTTTTACTGTCTCTTGTTGCTACACATCCCCTGGTTTTTTCTGATATAACCAAAGGAGGAGGCTGGCGTCTTGGCATGTGGCCACGTCAGAATTTTTGCACGTACCTGGACACTAGGGGCTTTTTTAATAAAGAGTGTTGTTTCGCCCGCACTCATAAAGACCGAACACCTTAGGGAGTGTTCGGCGTCGCGAGTTTTGGCATTATATGCATCAGCTCCGAATCGTGTCTTTGGTCAAATGTTGGGTTGCCCGGCTCCTGAGTTCGGCTACCTTACGTTCCGCTCTATCGGCTAAGGTAGCACCAGGAGAACTACTGCGATTGTGCCCCGGTTCGGCCGAGCGAGCACCTCAGTAGAGAAAGCCGAAAACTGACTGTCATGATGTAGCGTGAGACTGGTCAGCCACTCGAGGACCTATCAGAATCTATCAGATTCCTCCGCTTTAACGAAGGGCCGCTTCCCGGTCAAGCACATACGCGCCCCGAACTCAGGCGAGCGCAGTCGCCACCAAGGGGCTACCTAAATAGTCTCACTGTCAAGCTCCTATGGCTAAGTGAAAGTGTTAAAGCATTATAGTCCGGTTGCCTGGCCCGCTGCGCTATCACCTCCTTTGTAGGACCAAGACGTTGGGTTAAGTGTGAAAATGCGTCTTCTGCGAGCACCCCCGCACTATGTGTGTGGGGGCTGAAGCCAACGACTGCCATCTTTCAGATTTTGTATATATCTTAAAACGGCCGCACAGGAGGTGTTCCCAATACTTGAAGGCACAAGTATAAAAAGGCCACTACAGTTTATCAAAATATTACTTTATAATTACATATGCTATCATAACATAGCATCTTTCGAGCACTGCGTCTCTATTACACGAGCGCCTTCAAGGACTTCCTGAAAACAGTGCTCTGAGGGTACTCGGCTTTTGTCCAAATCTCGGGACGCAACAACGGTGGTCTCCATCTCTGCCCAGTATGTCTTGACATGGGCAAGAGCCATCCTTGCGCCCTCTATGCACGCTGACCTCTTCATTGCATTAATATGCGGTACCGCGTCAAGGAATTGTTGCACCAAGCTGAAATAACTCTTCGGCTCCGATCTCCCCGGCCACAGATGACCCATGATGTACTTCATGGCGAGTCCGGACAACCTATTCAGTTCGGCCCATTGAGCCAAACGATCGTCCACTGCCAGTTGATGCTCTGGATTGTGAAACTGCGACCAGAAAAGCTTTTCCACTCCGTGATCTTTCTGATCTCGAAAGTGTTCGGTCGCATCAGCAGCACTCGCTGCCAAATCCAGATAGGTATCCTCCACACTCCACATCCGGTCCAACGGAGCAAACTTTGAATCGCAAAATTTCCTTCACAGCATAAAGGGCTTTCCAGCCGCAATCTGTTCGGCCTGACGCAGCTCCTCCTTCGCAGCTCTCATCGCAGAGCGCACGTCCTTGGCATTGGCAACGGCCTTCTCTAAGTCCGTCTGTTTCGCCTGGTCTTCTTTTTCAAGAAGTTTGCAACGGTCTGTAGCGCTTTTTAACTTTTCGGCCATCTCGGCCATCTCTTCCTTGCTTCGGCAATGAGCAGCATGTTCGGCTCTCAGCTCTTCAAGGGCTTTCCTGGTGGCTGCATCACTTTCGCTGGCTTGTTCTTTAGCTCAGGCAAGTTCTGCCCTAAGACTCTCCACGGCGGCTGCACCATCTGCATCAAGCACACACATCGTAAGACACTAGCATAAAACTCTTCTTACCTAATGCCGCCCGAGGAATTACATACCTTGAGCCTCATCAAGCCGCTTGTTGACAAGCGCGATGTCGGCATCTGCCATGTCCAGTTGCCGCTTTAGTTCGGCAAAATCATCAGTTCGGCTTGATTCCGGACACCCTGCCGCCTACATTCAAAGGCGACATCTTAGACCTGGGATTATGATCCTCCGCGTGCCATCATTTCTTGACGACGCGCAGAGTCTCAGGGACTACTATCTACACAAGGCGCATCTTATTCATGCGCAACTGACAAAAGCGTACATTATCTAATGTACCTCAAAACCCGCTAGTAAACTTTTGACGGCCTCATGCAATCCGCTCTCTGTGGATGAGATCCTTTCAATCACCATGCCCATCAATGCACGGTGCTCCTCCGAGATAGAAGCTCGCCCCAGCAGAATCTTTAGCTCCTCCGGCCGAGCACCAGATGGTGCCGGACTTGTCCCACGACCTCTTTCGAAGGCCGGATGCGGAGAACCTCGGGGGGCCACATAGCTATCTTCCGCCCCTGCCGGATTCGGAGAAACCCTCCGCGACGACACCTTAGGGTCGCCCGCCTCGCTAGGCGGCACGGCAGGGGGAGGCGTCCCGCTCTCCATCATCTCCGGAAGGAGATCCCCTGAAGACGAGCTCTGCTGAGAAGGGCTGAGGTCCGAGCTACAAGGTAAATATTTGGTTAATCTTCTCATATCTAAATCAAGGATTTCCCTCATCCCTCAAAAGGGAAATCTTTCTCTACTTACGGCTCGCTGGAGGGCTGATCCCCTTGAGGGCGTAGTCCGGCCGAGGAACTTCCCGGCGTCGGACCCTCTGACGAGGATTTTTCC